>NC_135411.1:41903535-42008535 GCF_051991245.1 Festucalex cinctus
AATCCACATTTGAGGTTTATTGTGCCATTTTCAAAAAATATTCCAATTCCAATGTGCCAGTGCCCCAACGTGCCTGTACCCCCAAAATGTCCAGGGCTACGAGGGCCCTTTATATCTGCTCGTATCTCTAGTCTTCTACTTCTATTTCAACTGCTTTCTCTTCAAGTAGTTCTTCTTCTAATTCTTCTGCTGCCCTGACAATTGCGTCCGCTTCAACAGCCTCTGCCGAAACATCGCCTGTTTCTGCGTATTTGTCTTCTTCTGTATATGATGGGATAGTTGTTCCTTCCTCTGTCCCGTCCACATTATTATCTGAGAGTGTGTACTCATTTTCAGTATCATCTGTGAGGTCTGCCTCATTTTCAGTATCATCTGAGAATACTGCCTCATTTTCGGTTTCATCTGTGAGTACTTCTTCATTTTCAGTATCATCTGAGAATACTTCCTCGTTTTCAGTATCATCTGTGAGGTCTGCCTCATTTTCAGTATCATCTGAGAGGACGTCCTCATTTTCAGTATCATCTGAGAATACTGCCTCATTTTCGGTTTCATCTGTGAGTACTTCTTCATTTTCAGTATCATCTGAGAATACTTCCTCGTTTTCAGTATCATCTGTGAGGTCTGCCTCATTTTCAGTATCATCTGAGAGGACGTCCTCATTTTCAGTATCATCTGAGAATACTGCCTCATTTTCAGTATCATCTGAGAATACTTCCTCGTTTTCAGTATCATCTGAGAATACTTCCTCGTTTTCAGTATCATCTGAGAGTACTACCTCATCTTCTTCTATTATATCTGCTATTTCTTCCATTTCTGGCAATGCTTCCTCGTTCTCATCTTCAGCTGTAGCAGGCTCCTCTTCTGTGGGCTTTATGGAATTATGCAAAAATGTTGGATTAACATCTCCTAGTGTATTCCTCTCTGAAGAAAGTGCCTTTTCGAGCACGATGGGAGGACCCTCTTCAATGGGATCATAAAGAGGTGCTGACTCCCCTTCGGCTGCTTCATCCACATTCTCTTCTGAGGATACGGCCACCTCTCTTTGGTCATATTCTGTATCAGCCTGCACCTCAGATAGTTCCTCAGCTATTTCTACATGTTCCTCTTCCTCAGTGGTCTCCACGTGGTCCTCTGTGGCCCATTCTGTAGCTGGCTCCTCAATATCGTTCCCACTTTCTTGAGATGTTGTTGGCATTTCTCCACTTTGACCAAGCTGCTGAACAAAAGAAAAGACATTTGCTGTAGATTGTAGAAATGTTTGCTTGACATTAAAACTTATGAGACAAGTGTTTAACATTTCATCTTTTATTTCCAGGTATTTTACACCTGTATCCACTGAGAAGCACAACTAAGACATTTTCTTTTATTTCCCCCTAATTTTCACGTGAACAAAATTAATCTGGAGGATCTTCTCTTTCAACCGCTGTATAGCATGACGAGCCAGTAGGGATGTAACGATAAGGGCAATATTGTGATATTAAAACTTCCACAATATCCTCGTCGTCATGTTCACAATATTTAAAAGGAACACATCTGTGGAAAAAAAAAAGTCATGTTGATTTCCAATTCTAGCACCCTCTCGTGGCTAGTTTATTTGTGCAATTTAATTTTCATTAGGGATGTTTTGGCCTTCTATGTTTATAATCTACGCTAATTGTCAGATGAAGGGGAATCTAATTTGCTTGTGAAGCAATCAATGTGTGCTTGCCTTAGCAAGTAAGTGCCTCAATATTGTTATTAGAGATTGCAGGTGGTTTATATGCATTGCTTTTATGTACAAAAGCACAATATTGTGCTTTTTTTAGTATGAGCTTTTTTTTTTTTTTTTTTTTTTTAACAATATTGTGATCTTTTTTTAAATATCACCAACACCCCCACAATATCGTGATAATTATTGTATCATGACCTTCATATCGTGATAATATCGTATCTTGATGTTTGGATATCGTTACATCCCTACGAGCCAGCATGCAGGATAGTGAGAGAGAGAGAGAGCCACCCGGATTGCTCTGAAAATGACCTAGGGACGGGCGCTCGGAACGATACAGATCCTTGAATTCAGTCACAGGGTATGCGTAGTCGAGTGAAAGGAAACAAGTGTTACTATTAATGTCTCTATTGTGCTGCTACTGGCTAGCTTACTAATGTGCGTGGTGTGCGTATGTGTCTGCACAGAAAAAAGTAGCCCCATGGAGTAGTAGGTCATGGACATGAGATTGTTTTTCAGCAAACAAAAGCTCCATTTTGAAGTATTTGTAATAAAGACAAAATGCAAAAAAGCAGACACAAACAGTGCTAAAGTCAATGTGTTTTGTTAATATGTTTTATATGATGTGTCTGCACTTCACCCATTGTACATACATTAATATTATTTTTTTGTAGATTCAGGCATATTTCTTTTTTGATGTGCATGTTAATGTATATGTTTTTTTTAACAGTACAGACAAGTATCGTCAAAAAAAATATTCTGTATGAAGTTAATGTCTTATTATATTTTATATGTTGTGTGCTTATTTTAAAAGAAAATGTCAAAAACAAGGTCCATTTTTGTGAATTCTCACTGTAAACTATGGGGAGTTGGTTTACTGTCAATGTGTATGATGAGGAGCTGTTGTATCACAAAGAGTTCCTTTCCCAAGAAATGAGGGTTGGGATATGATTATGTTTTACGTCCTTTTCTCCTTTGCATAACTTTTATTAGATTTGATTTACTCACTGACTTCCTTTGCAATTTTTGGAGCTGGAAGTACCCCCAAACCACGACAAGCTACCTATCACATACCATTATTGTATATTTTGTGAAACTCAAGATCCACCCAACAGTTTTCAGTTTCCCAGAGTACAAAACTTTTGACCCTAATTTAACCCCATACACAAAACGAACAGTTAAGGAATAATGAAAAAAAGGAGGGAAAAAAATGGATCATACAAAATAGCTGATCACAAATGAAAACCCAGTCCAAATGTGTGGTCCACGGAAGCTACACGAGGAGGAACCTTTGAAGGACCCAACATATGAATAATTTGGACACAGCTAGCGTGCGTGTTTGTGTGTGTGTGAAGTTTGGCTTAATTATGCTTTATAAAACCAGTTTATTTATTTACAATATTTTTGATTATATTTTTCCATTTAGATTTTACAATTGTGCAATTTAAAAAGTTTGCAGTGCATTATTTCAACTTTTTTTGTTGTTTTTTTTTGCAGGGGCTGGAGCAGATTAATGACATTTTGATTCATTTCAATGGGGAAAATCGATTTGCTATGTGAGTTATTTGACTAACAAGTTAGCTCACAGAACAAAATAAACTTGAAAGTCTAGGTACCGCTGTATAAAAAATACATTCAGCAATTCAGTACTGTACAAACAAAGTCATGTGGTAGCGCACCTTGCTGGCCAAATCTTCAACAGGTCCACCCATTTCAACAGCAGAAGGCTCCTCCTGCACCGCCTCAGGCTCTTCCTCAAATATCTGAAATGGAGCATGCGTGTTATTGATGTCTCCCATGTATCCTGTTTCTAATGCCAAATCACACTTTCCCATGCTGGGCACTGGAAATTCAAAATGGCATCTCATGGCAAAGAACTGTCAATGTTGCTCTGAATGCTATAAGATTGTCAACAGCTGAAAGTGAGCTGCAGCACAGTGGCCAAGACAATTTAGTAGTTTCACAATACAGGTTCAACTCATAACAGGCCTTGTCTTGGTCAACCAAAGAATAAGGGTGTAACGATTCACTCAAACCTGATTCGATTTTCGATGTTCAGGTCCCAATTTTTGACTCAATTCAATTTTTATAATTATTTACAAAATGACTCATTTGATAACCAAATTGTTTTTAACATGTACATTTACAAACATTAACTTTAACTTTGTAATTTTCACTGTTTAACTTTTTTTTAATCTTCTAAACACACAGACTATAAATTGCCTCATTAAGTAAACGAGGAGCCACTTACAAAACTTAAAACATTAAATCGATTATTTAGAAAGATCTAACCATTTTTATACTGGCTTCTACAAAGACCCGCCAAAAAATACAGGATATCCGCAAACCGTGTCCATCCTCAAATAGAGTTCGGCTAGACGCATACGTTGTGAATCGCTGGTTTTATCTTTTTACTACATCAAAATTAAATGATTTTCGATGCATCGTTACATCCCTACCAAAGAAGCTTAGTGCATATTAAATTCACTTTGGGGTCTCTTGTTGTTTTGTTTGGTTTCACATATGGTTTAATACATTTGTTTGTCTTTAGTGAGCGTTTTCATCAAAATACTAGTGACGGTAAAATGAAGCTGAATGAACCACTTGCAGTTTGGTTTTATTCCTCTAGAGGGTGTGCTTGGTTTAAAGATAAAGTCAAGAGCAATGGAAATCGATGTCATTTCTACTACATTTTTAAACCAAACGGACATTCTAGAGGAGTTACAAAAAAATATTTCAAGTGGTTCATGGGCTTTATTTTCCAAGCACTACAAAATACCGTAAGGATCGAGAATTAGATCACCCTGTTTTTAACCTGACTGAAATAAGCCAGGTTTGAGCAGAGTAGTCCTGTCTCATACAAAGGCAGGGCTCACCCTGCTCGCATTAACTCGGCCAAACTTTTGTTACAGTGATTATAAGGGCTTTAGCTTGTGGGTGACTATTTGCTTAGTGAGTGCAAATCGTAAGCCGCATGTCAGCCCTCGTAGATGAGTCCTGACAAATGGTGTGCAGATCCATGTATGTGGCGCATGCAGCACACACGTCACCAAACACAAATTATAATTAAAGTCATTTTTCATTAAATTTACACATTAAGCACTGTGTAAAATCTACACATTTCACACCAAGTTGTACCTCAGAAAATAATTTGTATTTTTTTGTAAATACAACAAAAACTGTGCATAAATAATGATCCATTTAAGGTGTACAGTATGCTTCACGTTAAATTAAAATCGCGCCAAAGTGTTTAAAAACAGATTCAAATTCAAATGTAATAAACTTAAAAGTTAAATACAGCAGATCTGGTCAGTGATTATTGTACCACTAGAGGGCGCCTGCGTACTACACTTTGAAAAATGTATCCTGTGCCAACCTCAGCATGGTCCAGACTCTCTTCCTCTCGTTCATCCTCTTCCTCTTGTTCTTCCTCTTGTTCTTGCTCAACGACGCTGGCCTCAGTTGGAACCTCTGGTTCAGGCACTAGGAAAAACATAGAAAAGCTGTGTAAGTCAGTCACACTGTTTGACCAATCATGAGTGCATAAAAACCTTGCAGTGACAGGCTTTGCAGAATTGAATAGCAATCAAGTGGAAAAATCAGTCAGGGCTGCACATAAGTGGTGCGCAAACGCGCATGCGCACTGAAAATATTACAAACGCACCAGATTCGAGTGTCACTGCGCGTGAGTGAACGTACTGAAAGGAATAACTTCACGGTCCGATTCATCACTCGGTTCGCTTGAGCTCAGCCAGACGAGTGTGCTGCATGAGAAACTCCACCGCACGTTTTAGTTGTCTGACTGTTTTAATAACGTTCCATTTCAAAGAAAATAAATATTTTAATGAAATAAAATAGCCTTCTGATGTCTTCAAATCTTAGTTAAGAGTAACTGAGGAACATTTTAGATTGAAATAAATCAATAATAGCCTAAAACAAGGAAGGCAGTGCCACACCCTGTGAGAAAAAGAATGCGACGTGTAGCAAATGGGACGGGGCAGGACAGAACAGGAAAGGACTACCGGCGCTGTTTGGTGGGAGTGGCTCTGCAGTGCTTAAAACACCTGTAAATAATTTGACTGAAGACATGCGAGAGAATCAACATTGACTATAATCAACGTTGCTATTATATTTGGAAGCTTTGACTTGGTAAACAACAGGAAGCAAAGCTGAACGGGTTGGATTGGATTACAAATGAGCTTATCAGAGGGACAGGCAAGGTTAGTTGGACGGTTTAGGGACAAAGTTAGAGCCAAAGGAAGGTTGATAGATGTGATGATGTAGTTGGTATTAGAGAAGAAGATGCAAAAGATTGGCTGATGCACTGCGGCGGTCCCTAACGGCACAAGCCGAATGGAAAACAGGAGCAAGACGTAACACCGTAAACGCAAAGAACCTAAAAAATAGCACCAAACAGACGTGTCCGAGTTTCCACTTTAAAAAAAAAAAAAAATATTATTATTATTATTATTTTTTTTTTAACTCATTCACTGCCAGCCCAGTTAAAAATCGATCTTTGACAAGTATAGTCGTCAATGGCACTGAATGAGTTAATTCCAAACAAGTTATTCTGGAAAATGTCATTACCCTCTTGTAAATGTTCATGAGCAGAAATCACGACTTGGTCAACATCATCTTCATCATAGGAAGCCATGTGAACAGCATTGGTTTTCATTCCTGTGAGATCATGGAAATAACAGTGACAAATAAACAAATTTAAAAAAAATGCATTCAAAAGAAAACATATGACTGACTCCCTTTTCCCTTGCTGATCTCTTATACAACTGCACTTGAACTGTGAACTTCATTTGGGGGACTTGTGTGCTTGTGTGGGCAATGACAGGGGGACCTAGAAGGGCGTGAGTGGAGGATCACCCTCACACCACTCAGAATCCAAGTTCTGTTATTGGATTTATGTGCTTGTCATGGATTACTGGTTGTCACTGGTTGATCACATTGTCAAAAAAAAAGAAAAAAGTTTGAGCTATGGAGGTGTCAGACAAATACCACAGGTGATGCTTCACGGTTTTCAAGGCCCTGTTATTGGTTTGCACAGCTGACAGAGCTAAACCAACTAACCAAGGTAAGTGGCAGAAGCTTGAAAATAGTGAGGAACAGGCAACTTATTAACCATGAACACACAAAATGTAATCTGATGAATAATGGAATTCAAAGAGAGACTTGGCCTGCACAAATGGTAAAACAGTATCACTTGATATTTTCGAGACAGTTGTAAGCACTGTAATACATTTCCCATCTACATTCATTGCATTCCACTGACAATAAACACGTTTTTTTCCCTTGTAAAAAAAAATATATACTTGCCAAGAAGCATTTTGGCATCCTCCAAGTCAAAGTCACCATCCCCATCAGTGTCATATGCCGCCAGTTTACCTAAAACACAAGCAGAGAATCTTACTTCTTTGTTCCCATTGGAAACTTCTAGCCACATTTAATGCATTGATATGAAATGGCACAACAATTTTATATTACAATTAATATCACAACATTCAAATGAATGTACAGGTCCCGAAAGCACCGTTTTCCGATTTAGTCTACTGTAATTTTAATGATAATCATTTACTTGACATTTCATCAAAAATACCATCAGCTACTGTTTTCTGTATTGTACATGTTTTAATGCTTAGCATCATGTGTTACTTTCATGGCCTACGATTACAAAGCCTTGTTTAAAAAATATATCTTTCTCTGATATTGATGGATTTCTGAACCTTTTGTCATTTTGCAAGTGTCTGCCATTCTGCCAAATGAAAAATATTTCGACCATGGATCTGTGGTCAATCTGAAAAGTCTGTAAGATTTGGAACCCATTTTTGTTCTTATTTATTTGAAGAATGAAGGCTGATTGTAACAAGGTCACTTATTAAAGTAGTTTTTCAATTTCATTCTTTCTGCTTAAGCACCACGTGTGCTTTGTGTGTCTCATTTTTACTTCTGTTGTTTACCAGGAAAGTGGACCAATAAGTGGAGGGTGGGATGATTTTGCCAATTGTATTCAACTGTCATATTGTCTATCATTGATTTTTATGCCACATAATCCCAGTAAAAAGATGTTTTTAAAAAAAGAATAGAAAAGACATACTCTTCTTCAACGTTTAAGTGTGACTGCCAGCAGGAGTCTTCTGCACGTCCCAAATGGCTGACTCCATCTTGTTGCTTCAGTTCATTCTTAGATATTTGTTTTCCTTTTGGACTGAGATGTTTTGTTTCTTACACGTTCATAATTCGAAAGGTTTGGTGTATAACGTGATGTTTCAGACTTGTAACAATACAGATCATTCGTAACAAACGCAAATTAGCAACATGTTGCCCAAATATATGCATTGAAATCAGGGGAGGATGAAGAATAGCCATTGAATAAAAAAAAAAAAGTAATAAAAATGAAATGGCTTGCGGGGCAATGGCTTGTGAACAAGGCTTGTACCATGTACAGTACTCACCAAGAACTTCCTCATAGTCAATTGGGTTGAAGTATACCACTGCTATAGATGTCCAGACACCCAGCAGGGCAATAACAATGAAACAGGTGAAGAATGTACTGCTACTTGAGGCAGACTCCATCTTGTTTGCATTCTTTTTTGTTGCCTGGGTCCTCGTACCACCTAAAACAGAAGGAAAGTCATGTCTCTTACAAGGCGGGAATGATTTATTAAAACTATTTTGTGAAAAATTAGGCTTGAATATAAGCTGAAGTCTTTAACTTTATAGGGATTCGGCCATTTTCAGTTGTAAAAAGTTAATATTTTGTCCAGAATTCATTTGTTAAATTCATTATTTTTCCTGAACAATTACCTTTAAAAACACATTTTGCCACTTGCTGTCAACTGAAGATGACATCACCTGTGCTGAGGAAATAGGTCACAACCAAATCACAGCTCACCTGGGTATGGTCAGCAAGCTGAGCCATGATTGGTCCTTACCTACTTCCTCAGCACAGGTTATGTCATCTTTAGTCGACAGCAAGTAGCAAAATGAGTTTTTAAAGGTATTAATTGTTTATTAAAAAAAAAAAAAATGAAGTTATCACATTAATTATAGACAAAATATTTCTCTTCTTGCTGCTGAAAATGGCTAAATGAGGTAAATATCCCTTTATACACTTTGTACTTACTATTTCAAGTTAAATTACCCTTCTATATTGGTTAATTTATGCAATATATCTGAATTACATATATTTGTAAGCACTTATTTAATAACACTATAATATATTGTACTGGACTTAATTTCCAGTCCACAGGACCTGTGGCAGATCTGGAGGGTGGCAGTGGAAACCTTTAATCTTTTATGTTATTATGTTATGCTTGTTTTTTTGTGTTTCTCTAAAGCGCTTTGTGACAGCTCAGGCTGTTTGAAAGCGCTATATAAATGAAGTTGAGTTTAGTTGAGTTGAGTTATAAAGGGACCTGCACATACATACTTTGGCAATTGCCGGTAGTAAATTTTAATCAAACAAATTGAAAAAAGATAATAAGGCAAATGTATTTTCGGGATGTATTGCATAGCTAGCTAGCTAGCGCTGGCTGCTGATGCTAACAAAGGCGCTTGCTTACATGCGTAAACTTAATGAAAGACAATACATCACAAGAGAAGAATTAAAATATATACATTTAAAATTAATTAATGAAAATATATGACATTGCTTTGAGGCTCAATTAAAAAAAAACAAAAAAACTCATGAACCAGGCCTTAGAAAATGAAAATAATTTGACCATAGGGATAGGTTCAAACGGTCTATCCTTAGCCTCACAGGAGTCGTCCCACTTGTAAGCAGTCATTTGGGTGAGAAGTAGTCATACTGTGCTGTTTGGTATCACACTGTGTAAACTCAATAAACTTGACCAGAGGAAGCAAAGGATGGAGTTGTTTCAGGAGATTAAAAAGAACAAATATTCACAAGCATGTAGATCGACCAAAAAAAAATAAAAAACTATATAAACTAATCTAATCTTTTAGCAGCTGGGGCGCCAAAAATACAGTGAAATAAGAGAAAATTACTTCTCATAAACCTAGAAATATAGTAAGTAAACATTGTATTTCAAATTGTAATGCTTAAAATTACATAAATGTGGTGTTTTTAGTGGTTTAATGTCATTTTATGGAAAGAGGTAGTATAATAATTTGAGTTTGATGTAATATATGACACAAAAAAATGTGATTCAGCTTCCAAAACATGCCAAAAACTGCAGAAAACTTAGATATTAAGTTTAAAATATGCCGCCCAGTGTCTGAAAGTCTGGACTCATATCCACATAGTGTCCACTGTCACCTCAACTTGCGACTTAAGTTGTTAGACAATAAGTGAGAGCAGACAGTGGACAAGATCGTCGTCCAGTGCTGGGAGCTCTCCATTGCAAGCCGGCGAGACTTCCTTGTTCGCCGAGCTCACTCGACCAATGACAAGACACGCTTAAGACCGCCCCCTCATTTGAATAACATTTCGACATGGCAGTACGGCCCCAAACTGCCAAAATTCTAAATAAATAAATTACTAAATAAATAAATAAATACATGACAAAAAGTGAAAATTAAAATTGATTTATTTCCATTTATATTTATTTTTTTAGATATAATTTTAAAATGATAGTTTTTTACATTCATTTTTATTTTCACTTTAGTCATTTATTTATTTATTTGATTTATTTCAAATTTTGGAAGTTTTGGTCCTCCATAATTTCAGTGTGTTCATTTTCATGCCTAATTATACAGTACGGTAGTACTTGTAGTCATGTGAACATTCCAAGAAGTCTTAATTTGTTTCTATCCATCCATCCATTTTCTTGACCGCTTATTCCTCACAAGGGTCGCGGGGGCTGCTGGCGCCTATCTCAGCTGGCTCTGGGCAGTAGGCGGGGGACACCCTGGACTGGTTGCCAACCAATCGCAGGGCACACAGAGACGAACAACCATCCACACTCACACGCACACCTAGGGACAATTCGGAGCGCCCAATTAACCTGCCATGCATGTCTTTGGAATGTGGGAGGAGACCGGAGTACCCGGAGAAGAGCCACGCGGGCACGGGGAGAACATGCAAACTCCACCCAGGAAGGTCCGAGCCTGGACTCGAACCGGAGACCTCAGAACTGGGAAGCGGACGTGCTAACCACTCGACTACCGTGCCGCCCTAATTTGTTTCTAATCAATCTTTTATCTCACATATTTTAACACTTGCTGTATTAGTACTTCATAATTTGAGTGCATTAGTTGAAGCAACAGCACATTTCCCCAAGTGTTGTCTTTTCAAGCACAACCTTATCTGTTGACCTTTCTTCCTCGCCACTTGCCTTCCTTGCTCCACTCACAAGACTGCTCGGAATAAATTATTTGATTGGCTGAGTCGTGTCACGTGGGAGGAGGAATCACTGTACACTGTCTGCATTTCTGGTGTGCTGCTGACATTTACAACCGTAATGAGCAGAAGACTACCGTAAATAGGCTGCGCCGGTTAAATTAATGGACCAGAGTCCACCTTTTGTGCTAGGGTGCAATCTGTTTAGCATCTGGGACTGGGACGTGAAGGAATAACTGTGCCACGTACACACACAACTTGTGGTGGAAATACAAACAACATTGCTCAGAACCACATTACAACAAACTAAACTGCAGTACCATTGTGTGTTTTGACCTTTTTTTAACAACACCGTACACAACATTACAAACTATGAACTTCTTGACTCATCATACCTAGTTTTTAAAATGGATTTTCTTGTACGTATATAAACTCTCCCATTCTAACAGTATGTCACCAAGGTGACTCTTGTTACTTCTCATGCTACTTTTTACAGCAACACTGTCACGATGGCTACCGTAGTTTTAAATTTGAAACCCGGTTCCCTGTATTGATGGGTTCATTGTTGAGTGCTGGAAGGCTTTATGCACTGTGACAAATTTTGTTTGCAGAGCGTCTCTTCCGTAGACTTTCCACCAATCCGATCTGCTCGACTGGATTGTCTGATATTTTGCATTTTATGCAAATTTTGTGATTGGCTGTAAAGACACAATTTGGCAATCATTGATCGGATTAGCGAATGAAGACGTTAGTAGAGCTAATACACTTCTGTTTACTCCAAGGGACGCTCATCACTTGTCAATGTTTGAATCAAAGAAAGACTATTTTAAGCCTTGTCGCTTGTCTTGTCAGCTGAAAGCTAGTTGGCAAAGGTTCCGCCTCCGCATCCTCAACCATCCAATCACAAAGTAACAGCGTCAGCACAAGATTTGCGATTGACGTGGTAAAAGAAAAAAAAAGCAGAAAATCGCTTCATGTAAACAAAAACAAAAAAAGTTTATAGCCTTAAGTTTAGACAGCAAACAGTTAATGTTGTTATAATCACACCAGCTATTTTGATGCTCAGTTGAAGAAGGCGCACACATCTCAAAGAAACACATTGTGTTGCATCATTTTTGGTATTAACATTCTAACCCACAGCAGAAATTATGCCCAAATCTACAGAATTTCTAACAGAACAGAAATAACCCAAATAGGCAGTGTGAGTACAGTATTAAGTCATCTTTCTAAAGCCTGGTTCACACGGCAGGAGAATTTGGCCCGATTTTAGCCCCGAATTTCCCCTCCCGACAATCGTAAGGATGCGCCGAGACGCAAGCGATAATCTTCACAGATAATCCTGCCGTGTGTCTTGTCACCACACACAGCGCCTCCCGATATCGGCGCTTGGAAGGTCCCCCGACTTGAAATCGGGCATATCCAACATGTTGGATTTTTTGGCCCGATTTCGCTCCGCGCAGCAGATTGACAGTGACGTGCAGCCAATCAGAAAGCGAGCCAGCGAGGAAGCCGGTGAGGAATCCAAAATCAAAACAGTGTTGATTGTGCAGTGTGGGCCGCACACCACGCACGGTACGTTCAAAACTGGAACTCACGAGATTTTTTTTTCTCTTCACGTGTGGTGTCTGTCAAAGATTGGAAATCGGCCGACAATTTTAAAATCTTGCCGCGTGAACCAGGCTTTAGTTAGCTCATACGAGTACTTTCATAGCTAGCTTTAAAGGGACAGTGTATAGAATTTAGTGCCATCTAGTGGTGAACTAATAAATTGCAATGGCCTAACTTTGAAACGTGCACAACAGTGCCTTCACAGAGACCACATTTCACAAGCCTACCACCAATTACTATGTTCCCTAAGTTCTTATCCTTATCTTATCAGGTATCTGTAGCAGAAAAACGGCGGCAAAACATCTCGGCCTCCTGTAAGGTGTGGTGCGACCTATGTAATATAATTAGCAATTACTAGAGGAGTAGGACTAAATAAGTATGTTTACTTCTTCCTACTCCTTGAACATGTAAATTATGGAATTTAAATTTTCCTTTCTTCCTTAAAATATCAATCCATCCATTTTCTTGAACGCTTATTCCTCACAAGGGTCACGGGGGGTGCTGGAGCCTATCTCAGCCGGCTTTGGGCAGTAGGCGGGGGACAGCCTGGACAGGTTGCCAGCCAATCGCAGTCCTTTAAATATTTCTTTTATTTTAACTTGTTTTTTGTTACACTTGTAATGTGTTTATGTATAGAACTAGATAATGCAATGTCTGGAGAAATTGTGTGTGAAGGCTGTAAGGCTGAATGAAAAACTGTAATGATATTGAATGGCATGGAATAACGTGGAAAGAGCTGAACAGTTGAAAATGGGAACGATTTAAATTGGTGAATAAATGCCGAAATAGCAGAAAAAACAAAAAAGGTGTAGGCAAGGTGTGACGTATCAAGTAGGAAATGGTAACCTGGCAATAGCCGTTCGAGGTACCAGATGGATATCTTACATATCCATCCTCTCCACAGTAATTTCGTTGGGAAAAGGCGGGACATTCTGTACAATAATTCGAGCTGATTGGATGATGCAACATTCTACACGTTTGTTTTAACCAATCACGGGGACGGGTGAATATTTCATGTTCGTTCTTGTCGAAGGGGGGAAAAGCATGAAAATCTTACCATCTAGAAATGCATGAAGCGCCCCTCGCTGTTCAACATTCAACAAGGAAACGGTGAGTAATTCTGCAAGAACAGAATTAATTGTAGCGTCCATTCGTCCAAGTTGGGTTTGTTTGTTAGCCCCGGCGCTGGCTTCCTGGTTTCGTCACATTTGCATATCCCGCCCCCAAACACAATGTCGCTCAGTGATTGGTCGAAACGAAAGATGGTTATCAGCGGGAGCGGTACAAGATGTATTCTCCGGAGTTTGTGAACTCACAAATACTGGGAGAATTCATTTTGTGAGAGAAAGGTTAAGGAAATGGAGTTGCCCGCATAGGTCTCAAACTTCAGTCCTCAAGGGCCGCACTCCGACAGGTTTTGGAGGTTTCCCTCTTCCAACACAAGCTGATTCCAATCAACAGGATCGTTATCATGCTTATGCAGAGCTTGCTGATGAGCTGATCATATACCAGCTGTGTTGGAGAAGGGAAACCTCCAAAACCTGTCGGAGTGCGGCCCTCGAGGAACGGAGTTTGAGACCTATGGCACGAGTCTCAAACTTCAGTCCTCGAGGGCCGCAGTCCTGCATGTTTTAGAGGTTTCTCTCCTTAAACACAGCTGCATCACATAATGAGGATCATTATCAGGTTCCTGCAGAGCTTGCTGATGAATCAGGTTTGTCAGAGGAGGGAAACCTCTAAAACATGCAGGACTGCGGCCCTCGAGGACTGGAGTTTGGGACCTGTGATGGTGTCAAGAATCAAGTAGGGAAGATGGGGGAGGGGCAGTGGCGGGAAATGTCACGTGTCAGTGCCATTGACAGGTAAAAGCTGAACAGTTGAAAGTTGGAACAGTTTGAATTGGTGAATATTGAATAAATATAGATATTGTAGTGAAAAAAACAAAAACAAAGGGGTAAGGTGTTAAATATCAAGTAGGGTACGAAGTAAGGTGTGAAGAATCAAGTAGGGAATTGATCTAATATTCATCCTGAAAGTGAAATGAATGAGTTAAATGTTTTGAATGTTACTTTGAAAGGATGTAGATGTGTAATGTTGAATCTGCTGAATCAAGGCTTCCAGCCTTCACACAATTAACAATGTAGTAAATATGATCGTTGTCATAGACATGACAGAGACATGATAGTCTTAGTCATCATAAACTGGGAAATTAGTTGAAACTGGATGACAGTTTCTCCAAATACAAAAGTTCTCAGCGCTTCTTATATGAACATACAACATTTAATTTTTTTAAAAAAATCTCCATTTTCATATTTACAATGCATTAATACAGTTAGCAGCCCACCAAAAGGGGTTTGGTGTCTGTGGGCGTGTGTGGGAGGGTGTGTGCATGCGTGTTTTTTTGTTTGTTTTGTTTGGGGGGGTCGGCATTTTATCCAACCTGCCCCACATCTAGTCAACCACGTGGCAATACAAAGCTTCAAATAAATTTTTGCATTTTGTACAGCTTCTATGACGCTGCATAACAGCAGATTAATCAACTTTGTGTCTCACGTGGAAGCAAAAGTCACAACCCACTACAAAGTAATCCCCAAAAGTTCTGATCACCAAATTACACACACCCTACAGCACACTAAAATCCAACACGGAGCAACGACGATATGATATTGCCATTTATGTTTTACATGAAATGTAACTTGCACAACGTTATGATATGGATCGTACGTGGCTTTTGCACCAAAACAAAACTAAATAAAAAAATGTTTTAAACCCATTACTTCGACGTACACGTCGCCACTGCCAACATATAGCAAGCAAAGCCAGTACGATGGCGCCGCATCAAGTTCACGCTTAGCGTATAATGCACTTTATAACGTCCTTGTTACCTGAAAGCGAATGAGATGAGACGCAGCAACATACCTTTCAACTTCAAGTTGGCATTTTCCGTTTGGGTCATGATTCTTGGACACCAGAATTCAGGGCAGAGGGTCCTGCTGGACGAGAAGGCGTGTTTCGAAAAGGAATTTGAAGCGGATTGTGCAGAGTCTTAAAAAATACCGAGCCCGTTTGCTGCCAGATTGATTAGCCCCACAACCAATAGCTGCTCTCAAAAGAGGACCACGGTCATTGCGTCATACGCTGAAAACACGACGGGGTTGAGAGCCCGACTAAAAGTGACGTGCTTACGTGGCGGCCACTTTGGTGGGGGCAAGGCTCCCATCAAAGAAAACGCATTAGGCTACATTGGAATGTCAGAATTTTCTAATTTTTCAACCAATTTTCAACGTTTACTTTTATGTCAACGTTAACGATACGGTATGTGCTATTAATACAGAACGTTTGAAAAAAAAAAAAAAAAAGTCCCTAAAAAATATTCCTTACTCTCACGTTCGCAAGTTGAGCCCTTTTGCAGCATTCGAGAAAGTTGGAAAATTGGAATGTTCCGACCTACGACTAGGAAACGTGCACGGGAATGTACTTTTGAACTACAAAGTCCGAGCTACGAAGTTGTGACGTTGTCACTACAATTTCGCTCCCCATATGGAGTCACAAACTGAAGGGCAAAACATAATTTACATGATTAAAAAAAAAAAAAAAGAAAGATGTTTATATTACATGAATTTAGTTATTTTAAATAAGCAACGTCACGTAAGAGAACGGGTTTTGTATTGACTGCGTTAACCAGAATAACAAAACAATTTACCGGAATCAGCATTTTTTTTTAAAAATTACCTCAAAAGCTTTGACGTCAGAACTTCCCATCTTCCTCGAATGCAGCATATACACTGTGATGCACTGTCTTTTTCAGCAGGAAGTGGGAAAATGACCGCCCCCCTGACCTGAGATGGATAAAATTGGGTGGATTTTGCTGCTTAATTTCATATTCCGTTAATGTAATATGTTATAGATTAATAGTATTATTGCAAAGACAAATTTTGACCTGACTTTCTTTAAAAACTATGTCAGACGTAGAAAATTAAGCCTATTCAGTTTTTCATCCTTTGCTCATGGCTTATTCTGACGTATAGCCTTCTTTTTTTGGAACCTCAAATTTCAAATGTCCCTAAAATTGTCTCTATTGTAATATGTTTTCCCCCATTATAATGCAAAAGCAAATTCTATATTCACCATCTACAGCTATGTATATGCAAGTGAAAGCAAATGTAAACACTGTGTAATAAAACTATACTGTATATGACTAATAAAATATCTAAAATAACTTAGCAAAAGATTGATGGAGATGAGTGCATCATGCTTTTAAATATTCGTGTCAAGTAGAAAAAATTGCTATACAGCTTATTGTTGATATTAAAACTCAACATAAATGAAAGAAAAAATTGAATGGACATTGATCTGGGTTTAATCTTTATCTGAAGACGCCATAACATGATGATAATCTTACTTTACACAACTATTATTGCCATCAATGTTACAGAATGTCATCCTAAAAAAAAAGAAAAAAGAAAGACGTTTTGCACTCAAAAGAATAAATAAATAAAACATTGCACCAGAAATGAAATAAAAATTCTTTGCATCATGGAAACCTGACGTTTTATCATGACACCTATGGTACATGAGAGGAACATGAGCCACAGGATTCATAGATCATAACTACTCATTCTTTCTAGGTAGCTATTATACGAGACAGACATTGCTAGCCCAAAGTCAGCTTAAAGACTTTAAGAAACACACATAAAACACAGTTAATTGCAAGAGGGTCGACTTATGTTTCTGCTGAAATTATGCGCCAGAGTTTCTCCAATAAAATATTCAGCTTTGATATCACTATTTCAAAAGCTTGTAGCTTGAAAATGGTTAAAATCTGTTACTTGAAAATCTGTAGGCATACTGTAAATCAGGAGTGTGCAAACCCGGTCCTCGAGGGCCGGAGTCCTGCAGATTTTGGATGTTTCCTTTCTTCCACACAACTGATTCATATGATCGGCTCATCAGCAAGCTCTGCATAACCCTGATAATGATCCTGTTCATTGGAATCAGGTGTGTTATAGGAGGAAAACCTCGAAAACCCGCAGGACTACGGCCCTCGATGACCGGAATTGCCCACCCCTGCTGTACGTCACTTGGTGCACTTTTGCTACTTTGGCGCATAATAGGGTTGCGTTTCTAGCTCCTGAGGAAAAAAAAAATGGAACTGTAACAAGTCAGTCATGGAAAGTAACATTCATGTTTCTACCTTTTCTGAATCAGGTGCTGTACCGCTCTATTTAATTACAGATTCACAACATCACTATCAAAAATCATATTGAAATTGATTGCATTTTATTAATTATAAACACTTTTCATGTAAAATAAAAATGTTCCACGGAAAACAGAACTGCCAATGACGTCAATAAAAAATGTAATCAAACATGACACAATCAGGAATGATTTAAATTGATTCTGTAGGGTCCTCATTGTAGTCCATAGAAGCCTAGATTGTAACAGATTTCAAGGAATTTAAGTAAAAGTCCTGCCTTTGCCTTTATGCCTCCGAATCAGAATGATGAGAATTGATTTTGTCGTAGTCTAGAGGATAGATTGTACTAGTTTTCAAGGAATTTTCGTAAAGTACTGCTTTTGCCTTTAAGCCTTCACAGAACCAATGCTAAGCACTGTTAAAATAATGACATTTTCACCCACCATGGTTATTGAGACATAACAAATGTGTCCACATGTGCACTTGGCACAAGGACAACCTGGGCTGCAGTTCGATGATAACTTAAGTCATTTAGTCGGACTTAGCGCTGCATGTCTTGTACACTTGGGGCAGCACTGTCAACAGATCACCCCTGGTGGTATGTTGGCGCAGATGGTTGGGGGAGACACCGGTCGAATTTGGCAGACGCAAACGTATTGTATTGGGTCTGCTGGGAATGTCTGGTAGAATCCCTTGTCAGGAGTTTCAACTCACACCTCGCAGTCCTGGAAGAAGTGCGGGACATTGAGTTTGAGTGGACCATGTTCTGCGCCTTCGTTGTTGAGACAGTTGACTGGAGCTGTCAGGGTGCCTGTCGTGGCGGCAAGCCCCAAACTCATTGCTGGACAGAGGTGAGGGATGCCATCAAGCTAGGGAGGTGTCTGATTGGGCCTTTAGCCTATGGGACTCCAGAGGAAGTTGATGGGTACCTGTTGGCTAGTGGAATGTAACTTTGGCAACAACAACAAAAAAACGAGTTTGTTCCGGCAGTAAGCCGGATTTGTTTCCAGTGAGGGTTGGAGTCCACCAAGGCTGCCTTTTGTCATCGATTTTAATCATAATCTGAATGGACAGAATTTCAAGGTGAAGCCAAGGTGTGGGTTCATCAAGCCACGATCTCCAACTCTCACTGGAGCAGTTTTCTCGGTCTAGTGCGAAGCAGTTTGGGATGAGAATCAGCACCTCCAAATCTGAGACCATGGTACTCAGACAAGAGTACCCGTGCCCTCTCCAGGTTATGATTGAGATCCTGCCCCAACTGGAGGAATTTAAGTATCTTGGGATCTTGTTCACATGTGAGGGATGAATGGAGCGGAAGATCGACAGGCGGATCATTGTAGCATCTGCATTGATGCATATGCTGTATCCGTCTGTCGCGATGAAGACAGTTCACCGGTCGATCTATGGTCCTACCCTCACCTTTGGTCACGAGCAGTTGATAGTGACCAAAAGAACAAGATCATAGATACAAACGGCCAAAGTGAGTTTCCTCTGCAGGACATCAGGGCTCTCTTTTAGAGGTAGGATGAGAAGCTTAGTCATCCAGGAGTAGACTCAGTCAAGCCGCTACTCTTCCGCATTCAGAGGAGCCACATGAGGTGGCTCAGGCAAAAATCCCTGGTGAGGTGTTTAGGGCACGTTTCACCGGGAGGAGGCCCTGGGCATAACTCAGGAGACGCTGGAGAGACTTATGTCTCTCAGTAGACTTGAGATCACCTCGCAATCACCCACGACCCAACTCTGGATAAGCGGAAGAAAATGGATGGATAACAGTTGTGAAGTGTGTCACCAGAAGGAAAGGCTCAAATGCAAAAACATGGGATTTGGGGGCGGGGGAACCAGGGATGACACCTGACACCTTCCTGAGGTTACCATGCCTGTGTCAGCAAGCAAGACATGACTCAAACAAAAAACATCATATTATCAACAAATGGCAATAAAAATGTAACTAGTGACTCAGTTGACCATTCAAAAAGGGCAGCACAACATGATCTGAGAAATTGTGTTGATATTTACCCTCTTTTATGACGAAAGACAACAGGCTCTCTATTCAAAGACAGCACAGCTGCGGTTCAGCCTAAGAGCTGGCATATTTTGATGTCATGTTGGTAAAAGCTTTGTTTAGCGCATTTGGGAATTTGGCCTGGGCGTTCCGGCGAACTGAGGACCCTCCCATGCACCTGAAAATTTTGAGACAAAGACTAAACTCCTGCTGAAACCAGGTCTAAGTTTTGGCACAGATGATCTAACGCAGTTCCGGTGAATTTGATCAAGGTGCAGGCAGAAAGATTCTGAGCTCCGTGGACATGTGTGGTGGATGTCATCAAATTCCATACAGACCTGAAAGATCGGGGTGGAATGTGATGTTCCCACTTCACTGTGATCGCCCAGGCCATCTTTACTTCATCCGCCTGCGGAGGTTTGCTTGCAGTTCCTCACAGACATACGCTGCCTCCACTATATACAGTCAACAGACATGGGAAATCCAGGTCCAGAAATTAAAAACCCTTGCCACAGTTTGGCTTTAGCTACAGGTGCTTCTACTCAACCGGCAGGTAAATGACGTCATTATGAGAAGCACCTGTGGCTAAAGCCAAACTCTGGCAGGGTTTTTACTTTCTGGACCTGGTTTTCCCATCTCTGACAGTCAAGCCCGAAATTATTGATACCACCAGCAAATTTTGATTTGAAGTTACTTCTGTTCAACGAGAAATTTTCTCAGAAAAGACACAGGTGTCTCCAAGAAGATAATAGGATGTTGTACAAGAGGCATTACAGGGGGGAAAAATATTTCTCAGCTCATATGTGCATTTGAACAAAAAGTGGCACGTCCAAAAGTCGAAGTCTATGAGAAAATCCAAAGTTTTAAACTATTTCACATAGTCCAAACTATCCTAAAGCATCCTACGTATCCTGATTGATTTAGAAAAGCTGTTTAAGTCACCTCAAACTCAGCAGGTGGAAAACAGCCGCTCTCCGCAGCAGCTGACTGTGGAAAGCGTGGTCCAGGCCACAGGGGCGCAGCACTGAGGATCTGCATTTGCGCAGGGTGGCTGCTCACAAGTGTCATCAATCTTCAGTCGTGGTCCAGGCCACAGGGGCGCAGCACTGAGGATCTGCATTTGCGCAGGGTGGCTGCTCACAAGTGTGGAAAGAGTGATGAGGCCACATGCCAAAAATGTTTTCAAGTTCCAGAACTTCCAGTGGCTACTGTGCAAAACTGCAAGACATTCTGGAGTCTGCACTGTGGAAAATTTCAAAGGACATGCCCATAAGCCAAAGGTGACACCTGTGCTGACCAGCAGCATAGTGAGAGAGGTAAAAAGAATTCAAGGATCACCACCAAGGCCATATTGGTGAATGTGGACTTATGCCACCGTCTCAAGGCAGACCGTCCAACAGACAATGCACATTGCTGGGTTCCAAGGTCACGGACCAGGGAAGACACAGCTTCTCCAGAAAAAGCACTCACTTGGCCTTTGCAAATGTCATCTGGACAAAGATGAGTATTTCTTTCTGATCTTATATTTCCTGATCAGATGAAACAAATTACATTTTTTTGGCCACAATGATGCATGCTTTATTTGGCAATGAAAAGGGTGAAGCCTTCAACACGAAGAACCCCATCCACATGGTCAAACATGGTGTTGGGAACCTATTTTGTGGGTGTTTTTCAGCCCCTGGACAAGGGTACCTAATCATTTTAAACAGCACTATAAAAAATAAATAAATAAATAAATTAAAAAAAGTCGTTAATTTCCATTCATGCAGTTCTAGCACCCTCTGGTGGCTAGGTTTTTTTTGTGCAGTTTAATTTTCACAAGGCATGTTTTGGCCCATCTATTTTTAAAATCCATGTTAATGGTCAGATGAGGGGAAATGTAATATGCTTGTGAACCGAGTCAATATGTGGAGGAACTCAGTGTGTGCTTGCATTAGCAAGTAAGTGCCTCAATATTGAGTCTTATTAGAGATTGTAGGTTGTTTATATGCATTGCTGTTATGTAAAAACGCACAATATTGAGTGTGTTTTTTTTTTTTTTAGTATGAGAGCTTTTTTCTTTACAAAATAGCGACCTTTTTTGTATCGCCATCATCCCCACAATTTCGTGATAATTATCGTATCGTAGCCTTCATATCATGATATCGTATCATAATGTTTGGGTTATCGTTACATCCCTACGAGACATGCAAAAAGCTGATCAGTAACTTTAATGTTTTATAAATTGGTGTAATTGTCAATAAAGGCTTTTCTGTTGATTTTTTACAAGGTTATGAATGGCACATGTCACTTTTTGTTCAAATGTATATAAAAGCTGAGAAATATTTTCCCCCACAGTGATGCCTCTTGTACAACATCGTATTATCTTCTGGGAGACACCTGCACCATTTGCAATTCTGGAAAAAAAATGCTGGCTGAATACAAGTACAGTAACTTCAAATCAAAGTCATCTTGGGTCCCTTGAAAGGTGCTATAAAAATAGTAATAATAGTAATAGTAAAGTACTACTACTACCACTACTACTAAAAAAATTATAAAAATAATAATCCAGATGCAACCCATAAAGATAGGTCACATCTTTTACATAAAAGTGACACGTTTCATTTGTTAAACTTTAGAATTATTGTAAAAAAAAAAAGAAAATGATTCAAAGCACACACTTCGAAATAAATTTGCTTACAGTTACAGAAACAGCATGTAACAGACATTCAACTAATACACTTATAGACTTATGTATACCTGTATATGATTTTACACATCACCGGGTGTTTAGAAAGCTAGGAAGATGATGTTCATGGAATTATATTGAACATTCAAAAATAAAAATAAAAAAAATCTACTCCTCAATCTAATTTTGTCCATTTTCTTCTACTCATTTACCATAGTTACAAATAATTGCTATTTGTAGAGTTTTTGTTTATCATATTCCGTTTGAACTCCATCCATATTAAATCTATGAAGGTTAACAAAAAATAAGTAACATCTTCCTTAAATATGCAATTTTCTATGGCGTGTGTAAAGGATGTATGAACCTGAGACGGACATCAACTCAGGTACGTTTTGTGGTCCTTAGAAGGAGTGGCTTCGAAGTCATTCTCTGCCTAAACGGTAGCAGAGCTCCATGTGTCTGTATAGTCTGCTTAGGTTCCAATAACCTAGATTGTTCATGCCAAACTGGAGGAATGGAGGTGAGGAATGTTGAGGAGTGGGTGTAATTCAAGACATCTTGATTAAATGGATAGTGGTTCCACTTACGAGTAGGGTGAGGTAAGATTCTTGAAGTGAAGGTAAATTACTGGGCAAAGTACAGAGTGACAGTTTCACTTGCACTCTCAATTCTGTTCACTCTCTTTTAAAATAGTGCTGAACCTGTGCAGAGGCTCATGCGTTGAGAAGTTTCCATAGGCATGAGAGTCTTAAACTCAGTTGAGTTCAACGCCCAACTTGCTGGGTAATTCCTTGGTTAGGAGGAAGCGTTTCCTCCTTTGAATAAATTCTGGACCCAGGCAAGGGGCGTGGCCTGATGTCAGGAGTCGTCATCTGTATCATCTATTAGAACTTTGGTATCACGGGTCTTGGATCTGGAGGAAAAGGACAAACAGGAATTGGTAGGGTATATATAAATGGCTTTGTTAAGTCAGACGTTTGAGTGAATATACATGCATTACCTCTGACATACAAAATTAACAAATTCAAAAACTCATGACACATTAAATTGCCGGTACATAATACCCAAGACTTGATATCAACGATTGTGCTTACCGCCGACCGTAGCTACCGGTTTCCCAGCGTTATTGGCCACCCAACATTTTTATGATCCACAAAAATATATATTCATCATGTGGATGGGAGTTTAAGGTGGGCTGACTCTCAGGAAACGATTTAAATTTCCAGTTTATCAGAGATGCTGCTGACCCTGGGAATCTTCTGAACCGTTTGCTTTTGTTCGACAATAAAACAATGAACTCAGAATGTTTAAGATTTTGTTTTTGTTTTTTTGTTTTTTTTAATTTAGGAAAAAACAGAGCTATGGTATTTACTTCTTTAAGTGTCCATTTCACTTTTTAAGACGTACTGATAACCTTGGGAGCTCCCAGAACATTTTGTTTTAGAAATTTAAAATGAAGTGAATTCAAAGATTAAAAAACAAAACAAAACAAAAACTTTGACATTTTGGAAAGTCTGAAAATGTGTTCAATAAGCATTAATGCTCTATGACATTGCAACAAAGTCAAGATTGACATTCATTCGTATTTTAAAAAAATTTGCCGCAAATATTTATTTCCCCCTTTTTAGTGAAAATGAATATCGGTTTCAAATATCAGTTATCGGCCTCCTTGTCTACTAATAATCGGCATCGGTATTGCCCCTGGGAAAAATAAAAAATAAAAAAATCAGTCTCTCTACTTAAGACACCAGTATATTCACCTTTTAATAAATTTAGCAGTTTGTATCAGCATTCCTATTCCATGCTATTTATATATGATAAGTAAAACTAACATGAAGGCGATACTTTGGCTTTAACATTTTTAGCTGTAAATGTTTAGTGCACTTTAAAGTGGAACCAAAAACAATGCCTTTGATGAGAAGATGGCCATCACCAATATGCCACGCCAAATAGCTGACTGAGGTTACTGTCCCTGATCATCCGAAATAATAATTACGCAACGAACAGCAAGAATATTGGCCCAAAATGAATATGCCTCACTACAACTTTGGATCTTGATAACATATACTGGCAAAATCTGTACATGTATATCGGAAGACTTACTGTGATGCAAGTCTTGGCCTACGTAGACTCATGCTATAGCTCCGTTTCCAGCTCTTTTTGCCTTGTCGGTTCCTGACTCCATCCTCTTGATCCATCATCTGCTCCAGCAGGGTCTGGTCATCAGCATTTAGTGGAGCCACACTAATGTCTCGGACAGCTCTGAACTCACCACAGTTATTTAGATGTTCATTCTCCAGCCTAAAGAAGTTCCACACAAAACGCCTGGAATAGAGAAATCTCAAGTTCAAGGGCAGGAGCAAAAGCCATCCAGTTTCCACACTGACAAATTTGACTGGTTCGAGATTTTCAGCCCTGTCTAGTGACAAAATTGTCAAAATTGTAACAAACTTGTCTCAAGACAACAACAAACATGAAAGGTAAAAATCTATGAAAAATCTAGGGTGGATGATGTGACGTGGAGAGCAAAGCCTGAGATAGCCTTTATTGACAACAGCTATAAACATGTACAATGAGATTAAAAGTAGGTCCTTCTCCAGTGCAAACATAAATGTACAAATACAAAATATTTATGACAAAGTATGAGGATTAAGCGGTTAAGAAGATGGATGGATGGATGGATGGATGGATGGATGGATGGATAATAATGCAAGAAGAGTAGTCTAAGTAAAAATCTTAGTCCATAATTTTGATTCCAGAGAAAATATAGCGGGAGGCTCGGGTGATAGTTTTAGACAAAAAGACTACATGAGACAAAACCAGCAAGAAAGAAAAGGGAAACGAGGAAGCACAGTAAAAAGCTTCTGCCTCTGTCAAGAGACAAAAAGTGATGACTCCCACCCTACTGGTCCAAACACACACACACAACACACAAACTGCACTCAACACATAATGCTACAAATTTCCTAGCCCAGATCAGGTCCCTGTTTACTTGTACAAGATGGTGGATGTCTTGAAAGGTGGCAACCTGTGACCATATGATGGCTTGTGCTGCTTTCACATATTAATCACGAGTCCGTGCAAAAATATCTTCCTGTTACAGTTTTGACCAAAAAACCCAAGAATGCAACAATCCTGTTGTTTGTTGCAGCACATTTTGCTACTGAATTTGTACTGTGTAAATGCATGCTGAAACGGGGACACAGAAATTGTTGCCAACTAATTTGGATGAGAAAAAGCAAACTACAGGTATGAAGGCACGCAAAGAATAGTTCCTTAAACACACCACAACATGGCTGGATAGCTACATACCTAAAGACCTCCATTGGGGCCAGTACAGTTGCCAGTATGTCAGAGACGCCATGAACACTTGTGATTGTGCTCAGGGAGATGGTCAAAATCCAGGAAAATCTCAACAGTACATCCTGCACTATGGCACTGTAGTAATAGGCCTACAGAAAGACACACAGACTTTAGGTACTCGGTGCCCAAAGACAGACAAAATAATTGCAAACAGACCTTATGTGGGTAGACGATTTCCTCCCTCAAAAAGGTATTTTCTCCAGCATTGCGGTCAAAAAGGCCCCAGTCCATCTTCAGATCCCAGACGAGTGTGTAGCATGAGCTGACCACCAAGCATGCGATATATAAGTAGAAGAAGATCTTGGCATCGTATGATTGAGCTGAGGAAGCAAGACAACAAAAGTAGTCTGTCAGATTGGCAGAAAGCACATTTTTGTTGTCCTCATGTAAACTCATGTGACCTAATGTCATAATTAAACTAAAATTTGGATTGCTAAATATAGCTTTCGGAGCTGACAGATTACTTTGACTAACAGTTAAAAGCACAACCTTAAAGAAACCCATGCTCTGAAACTGAAAGCACCCATCATGGATTAAAATTTGGAGCTGTATACATGGAGGGGAAAAAAAAAGAAAAAAGAATGGCGCCTGGTCAAATGTTTTATGGGTCAGCAAGACAAAGATTGAGTTATTGAACATGGCTAGAACAGTGATGGTAACAACCCTGGGGCTGTTTCGCTGCCAGAGTTACTGGCAAACTACAAGAGAATGCATTAATAAAGGACGACAACTGCCTCGTACGTTTTCAAATTCACCTCCAAATGATTGATATCCATGAAGCTTCTTGTTGAAAAGTTTTGTTTTGTTTTTGAAAGGCTTTTCTGCCCCCAGTTTTCTTGAACTGAATTCAGTATAAGAATATCAACAAAGAACCAAAGCCTAATACTGTCCAATGGGGGCTAAAATGTTGACTTAAAATAGCTTTGTCCCATGAACTCAATTTTTACTTCATCATAAAGCAACTTGGTTTAAGAGAATTCTACAGTCCATCCAACGAACATCTCTGATAGTGACTAGTCAAAGGGAACAATCAGCTGATTTTAACAATCTTTAAATAGAAATAAGCCTTTTGTTTGGCCATGGGAAAATTCATTGGAAAGAGAAAAAAGAAATTATGTGGTTAACTGAATATAATTTATGTTTCCCCATATATAAAATTTTGAAATGTTTGTGTTACATTTCCTACTGTGTATTGTCCACATCAATCTGTGCGAAACTGTCTTAACTATACCTTTATTATGTGTGCTGTAGAGAGCAGCAAAAGTTACAACAAAGAAGGAAGTGGAGTATTTCCCAGCATTAACCAGGTGAGGGAAGGCCCTTTTTGTGTCCCGGTAACGACGCAGACATTGGATGAATCTGAACCAAGCAGGAAGACAGTGAACCACTGCACGGACGCCATAGGAGTAGGTGTTACACACATCGTTACCTGAGCAGGATGACATTTGAATCTTGTTACAGTAAGATTGGGTTGCTGGAAAACTAGACAATTTCATTCAATTGTAATTGAGAGAATGGTCTCACCTTCACTGTTGATGAGTCCATCATGTTTTTTCCAGTCTAGTTCAAAACTGTAAAAACAGATCATGTACTCTATATCTAACAAAACAACTCCCAAAGAGTTCAACTGGTCAGCCAACCAGAAGTCTGCAAAGCCAACATGATGGAATGGTGCAGTCATAACCCGAAACTGTGAAAGGAAATAAGGATAATAATAGTGATATTTTCTTCCCAAGTCACATTTCATATGCTTGTGGTTTTTCAAACCAATGGCCAAAACAAAATCTAAATCACATTTCAAAGTTGAGTTTTTCTTTACATTCAACATTTGTGGATTTTGATAGTGAGTGATAAGGATGGGTACCGAAGACGGTACTTTTTTTTGGTATGGACCAATTTGGGTCGGTACTTCGAGCACCGATTCACGTAAAATTAAACGGTGCCACGTTTCGCTTCTGAAGCAAGTTGTAACTGTGGGAATAGAACAGTTGACGATTTTCCATGGGGCACTTGAACGCAACATTTATGTACACCAGCGTACTGACGTCACACACTCACGCAGGATTTCACAATGCTAACTCTGGGATTACACCGGATGCGTGTGCGTTGCGTCTGCGTTGCGTTCCGGCAGTGCAGCCGATATGTTTCCATTCATTCAGATTGTTCAAATTACACCGGCTGCGTGTGCGTTGCGTGTCGATTGCGTCTCAGCTGCGTCAGAACCCGCCGCGCGGATAGACCTATTTTCTATTTTTGACGGACAACGCATCCGTCGGCCTCCGTCAAATAGCAAGCTAGCACAGAACACATCGAGCGGGACAGGAAGACTGACGCAGTTTCAAAATAAATTTCCGGTTACTTTTCAGAATAAAACACTCGCCAGCTCCTATTTCGCAATCATTTCAGCAAATCGTCATAATGCTTAACACTTAATTCACTGTTTAAACAACGGCGAACATGGAAAGGAGAGATTTATAACCGAGGTGGAAAGCAACAAAATTAGATATGATACGGCACATCCTTTTTATAAAGACAACTTAAAAAGGAATGCTGCATGGAATGCAGGAGTGGACTGTGAGTTCAGTCAAAGAAAGTCCCCCTCCCTTTCTGCTGCTCTTTTGAGCACAGACTTTCTGTGTCTTTGTCGTTGTTTTTAATGCCACATTATCGCGCGTGATCATGCGAGACATGGTGGGAAGTTGTTGACGACGGAGCTGCCGGACCGCAGTTGTGCGCAGCCGGTGTGAGTTGGACAAAAAATTGACGCGTCCGGAGCATGCAGTCAAGACGCAGCGGAACGGAGACGCAACGCACACGCATCCGGTGTAATCCCGGGGTAAGAATACTTTTCCGGGTTTGCAAACGAGTGAGATTTTTGCGGCACCAAGCCAAACAAATACGGTTTATGAAGTATGATAGTCTCCGCGCTGGGCGCAGGCTGGCAATGTCTCCAGTTCGCCGCAATCAGTGCACGGCTGAGAGGGAGACGTCGCGGCGTCCTCCGTTGCTGTACCTGCACACGTCGCCGTACAAAATCTTTTTTTTTTTTGCTATATTTGAGTCCAACATGGGTTCGAACTTCAATGTGTTCGACAAGCTTTATGTTCTTGAAAAACAACTGCACAAGAAACGAAGATAACAATTATTAATTTACAGTACAGACCAAAAGTTTGGACACACACACACACACACACACACACACCTCATTCAATGTATTTATTATCAATACTATTTACATTGTAGATTCTCACTGAAGGTATCCAAACTAAGCATGAACATGTGGAGTTATGTACTTAAAGGAACGCAAGACTTATGAAAAACTAACCAGTTATTCTGTGAAATTGTTAATTTTAACTCTTCCCTGAAAAAATTGTCAAATTTATGTTGAGCGATTATGATTTTATAGCATTGTTTATGAATATTTTTGCATTAAGTACTGTATCGGGCATTTTGGACAGTCACGTGATCATTGTGACATATCGAGTGCGTAAAATACACATTGAATGAATGACCACAAAGAACTCATGAGGAATTAGCGCGTCCCGCGGCGGGCATCAAAGGTGGAATTTCACCTTACGACAAAGAAGCATTTCTTCAAAAGCAGTACAGCCACGGAGGACTCGCCAATGATTTGTTTCCAACCGAAAGCCAGATGAAACTAGCAAATCCAGCTGGCGGCGAGTCGAAGTGGACGGCAAACATCAGGGTGACTTTCATTATGCTAGGCTAAGCTACATGTCATGTGATAAGTACGCTTTAGCCCACATTAGGAACGGCCACCCCCACCCCCACATGGAAAGACATGAAACCGGACATGTTGAGGACTCTACACTGACGAAGACGTCTTTTTCTTGCCCATTACGTCAGAAAACTTCCACTGAAATGAACGAAGGCGGCTTCCCGTTACGCACGGGTTACGTCATCACGATCACGTAACCAGGATAATGGCGTTGCATACGGTATGTTTGTATTTTGATACTTAATCGGTTTAAAAGAAAATTCAGGGAATAAGATGCCAGAGATATTTGCACTTTTATTCTTTGTACACAATGCCTAATCCAATACTGGAAAATGAGTTCTAAATCTTGTATCACTTTAACAAAAAAAGGTGAAATAACTGAAAACATGTTTTAGATTCTATAGCTTCTTCAAAATAGCCACCCTTTGCTCTGATTACCGCTTTGCACACTCTTGCCATTCTCACCTCTGGGAACTCCTTCAATACTAGAGGTGTGCAAAATTTCCGATTCTTAGATTATTCACGATTCGGCCGTGGAACAATCGAGAACGATTCACAAACGTCCAAATTCCGATTATATAAATATGCCAAGGGAAGCGAAACTAAAGTGAACCGGAGCGAAAAGTACGCGGAACTGAAACGCAGTAGCGCGCGCGGTCTTCGGGACGCTTTTGGGACGGACCGAGAGTACACATCCACAACTCACGCCTCGAGATTCAAAACAACAACAAGCATGGCTGAGCTGACCAACCCACCTCTTCGTGAGATCAGACCTGCTCCGAAAAGGCAAACAACTTCAGGCGGAAGTATCAGCTAGCTGGCTGCAGTGCGTCGGTTAGCGTTCTACAGGGCGCCGCGCAGTGATACGAACGAACGAACAGAAAAGTAGTGGCTGGCGGTAATGGCGTCTGACTTTATTCAGAAAAGAGTATTGTGGTGGAAATGTATCACGCTTTTGAAACCAAAAAGTTTTTATAAGAAAAACGCTTTATTTCCGAGACCCCAGCCAGCTTGCTGGACTATTTTCCTCTCGTCCAACGCCGAAGTCAGCGCTGATCGCACACACGGGAGGTGAGGATCAAATTGAGATTCATGTTAAAAAAGCCGAACGATCCCATTAATGTTTACACGTTCATGTTTACACAAGTTAAAAAGCAGAAAAGCACTTGAGGGTTTTTTTTTTTTTTTGTACCTCTGAGAAACTTTAATGTTTACATGTTCATCTTTACACAACTTAAAAAGCAGGAAAGCACTTTTTTTTTTTTTTAGGCATTTGTATTGAAGTAGTAGTTCACATTGTCTTTCATTTATACCTCAGTGCACTTTTGAGTGGATAAAAATAATATATTTTTGCTCAATGCTATGTTTTATTCTGTTGAAGACTGAATATACTTAAAAGCTGTTGTTACAGAATGAGGACTTGAGTATTTTATTTACTGTTTTGAACTGTTAACTTGATACTGAAATAGTAGTTTATTTAGGCCTGAGAGGACTTTTGTACTATTTTTGTAACTAATGTACGAAACATTAAAAGCACCAAAATACATTGTTTTTTTTCTGCTGCCTGGGGGGGAAATCAATAATCGTTTTATAATCGAATCGTAGCCTCCGAATCGTAATCGCAATCGAATCGTGAGGTGCCCCAAGATTCCCACCTCTATTCAATACTATTGGAAAAACATTTCAGGCGACTACTCTTGAAGCTCAGAGGGAATGACAAGAGTGTGCAAAAAAATCATCAGAGCAATGAGTGACTATTTTAAAGAAACTGGAATATGTAAATTTTTTTCAATTGTTCACCTTTTTTTAAGTATATAATTGGGATGTAACGATATCCAAACATCACAATACAATATTATCATGATATGAAGGCCACAAGACGATAATTGTCACGATATTGTGGGGGCGTTGGTGATATTTAAAAAAGATCACAATATTGAGAAAAAAAAAAAAAAGGAAAAAAAAAAGAGAGCTCATACTAAAAAAAACAACAACACAGCATTGTGTTTTTTTTGTGCATAACAGCAATGCATATCAACCACCTACAATCTCTAATAACAACATTGAGGCACTTGGTACTTGGTAAACTTACTTGGCAAGCACACATTGATCGCTTCACAAGCAAATTAGGCTCCCCTTCATCTGACAATTAGCATAGATTTTAAACACAGAAGGCCAAAACAGCCCTAATGAAAATTAAATTGCACTAATAAAATAGCCACGAGAGGGTGCTAGATTTGCACAAATGGAAATCAACCTGACTATGACTATAACAGATGTGTTCCTTTTAAATATTGTGAACATGACGACGACGATATTGTGGCAGTTTTAATATCACGATATTGCCCTTATCGTGACATTCCTAGTATATAATGTAATGTAAATAGACTGAAAATAAAGAAAATGCATTGCATGAGAAGGTGTGTCCACTTTTGGCGTGTACTGTATATATTTACTAACTTGGTTCCTTGTGTTGTTCATCGGACAGAACTTGCTTCATACTTTTTTTTTTTTGTAATATCAATTTATGTCTATTAATTATACTTCAAGTGTAAAATGTTACACATTTATTTTTACTGTTCCTCTCTGGCAAATTTGTTTTAAATTTTAAATATTTGTTGTTTGTCAAGGTTTATATATTGAAATGGAATTGTTAAATTGTTTTTTAAAAAGATTTTACTGTTAAATAAACAATGATGAACATTTATTACCCCCAAATAAATAAATAAAATAAAATAAAAGAGAGAGAGAGAGAGAGAGAGAGAGAGAGAGAGAGAGAGAGAGAGAGTGAGAGTGAAAACAAAAGTACCAAAAATTGGTATCATTGAGTACCGATATCGATTCTCAGGTACCAAGAATTGAAACAGTACCAGTTGAAACGTGAAAGGTACCCATCCCTAGTAAGCGATGTTACCTACCAGCAGTTTGAGGAGCCAGAAGCGTGACTTGTAGTAGCAGGTCTTGAATGGGTTGATAAGGAAGACAATGAAGAAGCCATAAAGAGCCAAAGGGTTGACCTGCATCGGCACTGGAATGCTGTCACTAAATAGGCATGACAGCAGGCTGACACACCACAACACCCCCAAAAGGCCTGCAATCTGAAGACAAAAAGACCAAATCAGCCAAATAAACTGCTGTCATGATTTCATTTGCATTAGCAATCACCGTCTTTTGTGATGCGGGCATATTTTCCAAGCCATGATAAATTTGAATTCTTTAAGAGCAAGTTCAAAACTTGTTTTTTTGTGTCTTTGCGGGTTAAATCATGTTAGCAGTAAGTACGTCGTACTGCCATTAAATTATAATTACATTCTGAAGTATTTCCCAAATTCTGCTAAATAGCGCAACCTAATTTAAACACAGGATTTGCAGTAGTTTTACAGAATTACAACAAAATAAGCGCACATGAAATAACTACCAGGGTACAAATTGTAGCCCCTTTGATGTCTCTAGCATGTTTCAGTTTAACAAGTTCCATTCTCCTAAACCAGGTGTAGGCAACCCATGGCTCTGTGTCTTTGCAAGGAAAAAAAACTATTTTTTTAAATAAATGGTTAAAAAACAATATAATTAGGACAAAGTATATTGATAAATAAGTAGAAAATACAACTTTTTCCTCATCCGTTGCATTGTCTGGATTTTTATTTCTTAAAGTGACAGTGTGTAGGATTTAGTGCCAACTAATAATTCATTCATTAAAAAAAATATTAATTTCAATGTGTAAAAAAAAAAAAAAATACTATATATATATATATATATATATATATATATATATATATATATATATATATATATATATATATATATATATATATTAGGGGTGTGAATTGCCTAGTACCTGACGATTCGATTCGTATCACGATTCACAAGTCACGATTCGATTCGATATCGATTAATCCCGATCCGAATTTATAAGTCGATTGTTGCGATTTTTTTTCATTCAAATTTAGAAAATACTAATCAGTAAGCTTGTAGAGTGTAAGAATTATATGAAAATGTATTATTTATTGATCTGAAATTTCAGTCTTATAGAGGTTGTAATCTGTTTCATGTTTGAACAGCATTAAAATAAAATATTAAGGCTTAATGTTCCGTTCATATAACATTCTTCCATGCTCAAGATGTGAATCTTAACCCGAAGTCAGATGTTTTGTTGAATATTTTTCCATTAAAAATGGAAGTTTAAAAATCGATTCACACACACACATAAAAAAAAAGGCAATGATGATAAGACGTTGAATCGGTAAGACTACCGAATGAACAATTCTGAGCTCTTAAAAAAAATAAATAAATAAATAAAAAATCGCTTTTTTTTAATCGATTCGAGAATCGCGCGATGTAGTATCGCGATATATCGCCGAATCGATTTTTTCTAACACCCCTAATACACACACATATATATATATATATATATATATATATATATATATATATATATATATATATATATATATATATATATATATATATATATATATATTATAATATAATATACATTTTTAATCATGCATCTGTGCTTGTACAAACCTCAAACAGATGTTGATGAGATAGGTTATTTCTAGGATTGAGTTCAAATATAAGCACATGGTTGACTCCAGCTTGCCTCCATCCATAGGTGTTAATACCTAGAACAAAATTAACAAGAAAAAAAACATGTTAGAAGATACCTATTCATTTACCTTACTAGCATTATGTCTATGAGGCGAGTCACCAGCATTCTAGTAATAAAACTAATTCTGTAAGAACTGAGCAACAAAATACATTTGCGATCATGATCACAAGTGCAACTTTCTGGCAGTTTTGCTTTTCATTAGAACAATAAATTTAGCCACATTGTGACTACAGACCATTTGTGTCGATTGCAACTCAACCCATGTGCATGGAGAACGTGTGTGTGCATGTGTGAGATAGCCAAACGGTGTAAGGACAGAAATCAAAGGAGGCCAGTGCGACACACAATTGTTTAGCTGTTAATATATGCACAGAAATAACTTAAAACAGTGTATGAAGAAGCAATGCAGCAACTCAATATGGTTACATTTGAACCTCTTTTTGTTTTTTTTAATGTTGACTGCATTTTGTAAAGTTTTTTTCATGCAACAGCAGATGTATGAATGACCAAAAGTGGCTAAATGAAATACGTATGTGATAAATTAAACGTATTATTTTCAGTATGTACCTACTTTTGTGTTTGTTTAATTAATCATGTCAACCATCCATCAATCATCTACCGCTTATCTGGGGTTGGGTCGCGAGGGCAGCAGCTTTAGTAGGGAAGCCCAGAGTTCCCTCTCCCCGGCCACTTCAACCAGCTCCTACGGCGGGATCCCAAGGCGTTCCCAGGCCAGCCGAGAGACATAGTCTCTCCAGCGTGTCCTGGGTCGTCCCCAGGGCCTCCCGCCGGTAGGACATGCTCGGAACACCTCCCCAGGGAGGCGTCCAGGAGGCATCCGAACCAGATGCCCAAGCCACCTCAGCTGGCTCCTCTCAACGCGGAGGAGCAGTGGCAAGACTCTGAGGGGCATATTCACTAAGAATGCGCTGTGTCAGGTAATAGCGCGAAATATTGCACCACAACTGCACCCGCAGTCTGCGCCCAGTTACCCACCTATTCACTAAGGATATTGCTCTAATCATATACCGGCGCAAACACGCCCACAAAACTGACAGTTTGGAGCAAATCTGCACCTGATTTACCACACATGGCAATGGATTTGCGCCAAGAACATGGTTGTTATATAACAGTTGCGAGAAAGATGACATTATCAGAAAGTGAGGTTGGACCGAGAGTAAGCGTTTATAGCACCATTAAGCTGTACAGAGCAGAGAGGACGACAACGACGTCATTCATTCATAAAAGTACAAATTATTGGTGCAATCGTTTTTTAAAAATATGTTTTCAGAGGTTGGCGTGGGTGTACAGTATGAATCTGACACGTAAAAAATGATCGTAAAATGCTTCTCCTGAACCAAACATATAGATTTCCATCTCTCTCTCTCTCTCTCCCCCTCCCTCCTCCTCCTCCTCCTCCTCCTCCTCCCTCCTCCTCCTCCTCCTCCTCCTCCTCCACTCCTCCTCCTCCCTCCTCCTCCTCCCTCCTCCTCCCTCCTCCTCCTCCTCCTCCTCCTCCCTCCTCCTCCTCCCTCCTCCTCCTCCTCCCTCCTCCTCCTTCTTCCTCCTCCTCCTCCTCCCTCCTCCTCCTCCTCCCTCCCTCCTCCTCCTCCTCCTCCTCCTCCTCCTCCCTCCTCCTCCTTCTTCCTCCTCCTCCTCCTCCCTCCTCCTCCTCCTCCCTCCCTCCTCCTCCTCCTCCTCCTCCCTCCTCCTCCTTCTTCTCCTCCTCCCTCCTCCTCCTCCTCCTCCCTCCTCCTCCTCCTCCTCCTCCTCCTCCTCCTCCTCCTCCTCCCTCCTCCTCCTTCTTCCTCCTCCTCCTCCCTCCTCCTCCCTCCTCCTCCTCCCTCCTCCTCCCTCCTCCTCCTCCCTCCCTCCCTCCCTCCCTCCCTCCCTCCCTCCCTCCCTCCCTCCCTCCCTCCCTCCTCCTCCTCCTCCTCCTCCTCCTCCTCCTCCTCCTCCTCCTCCTCCTCCTCCTCCTCCTCCTCCTCCTCCTCCTCCTCCTCCTCCTCCTCCTCCTCCTCCTCCTCCTCCTCCTCCTCCTCCTCCTCCTCCTCCTCCTCCTCCGCGTGATCTGCCGTTGATGTTGTGCTGCAAATGGGACGTACTACTGTCATGATCGAGGTTGGAGCAGTTAATACATGTTTTCCAAAAACGTTATTTGCGTCACGCAAACGCGGTGTGGCGATTTGCGCTGGCGTTAGTGAATTAGACGCTGCATATCAATGAGTCTCATTTGCATTGGGGTGGGCATATTTTGCGTCAAATCTATGCAAATGACCTCATTTACATACGCGCAACTAACACCGGCGCACAGTGACACAATCTGTTCGGCAGAGCCCTTGGTGACAGATTTCCCCATCTGCGCGTTTAGTGAATTAGGCGCTCGCAGATTGCTCCATTTTTCCCGGTTAGTGCGGTGCAAAGGCGACGCAAACCTTTAGTGAATAGGCCCCTGAGTCTCTCCCAGATGACCGAGCTACTCACCCTATCTCTAAGGGAGAGCCCGGACACCCTGCGGAGGAAACTAATTTCGGCCGCTTGTATCCGGGATCTTGTTCTTTTGGTCAAGATCCACAGCTCGTGGCCATAGGTGAGGGTGGGAACGTAGATCGACCTGTAAATCGAGAGCTTCGCCTTTAGACTCAGCTCCTTCTTCACCACGATGGACCGATACAGAGACCGCATCACTGCAGACGCTGCACCGATCCGCCTGTCGATCTCCCGCTCCATCCTGCCCTCACTCGGGAAGAAAGAAAGAAAAACCCTAACCCTAAGCCCCGGCGCTGCAGAACCACTGCCGAAAGGGATCTACACAGCGGTTGCAACGGAACCGCTCGGCCCCGAAAAAGTCCCATGGAGACACTAACATCCGTTGACAAAAAATGCCGCTTCGGTGTGGAACCAGTCTGGTGGAATAGTGCCATACATGTTTGTATGTAAATTGTAGTCTGCGCAGTGCATGTGTACGCGTATGCTGTGCCCGATCAGGAAGTAGCCAGCCAATCACATTGCAGCGGGTCATGTTTCACTCAAATACTGTTCGATTTAGTCTAGTTGCTACGGGAGAGCCAGCAGAGGACACGGTGACTTTCGAATGTACGTTTTAAACATAGTGCAGAGGGAGCATTAATGCACTCACGCTGTGCGAGCGGTATTTTTTTCACCAGCACGCACTTGAATGTTGCCCGCATTTGCGAGTGAAATGCTCGCACTGTCGAGCCCTGCCACGTGAGCATTGAAGTCCCCCAGCAGGACGAGGGAGTCCCCAGGGGGAGCGCTAAATATGTCAACATTTATTATTTATTATTATTATTCCAACAATTAATTACTTCAATATTTATTCAATTATTGTTCAATACAGTGGTGGTTGGTGCCTTGAGATACAAGTGTAATTAATATGTGTTAATAACTGTTGCGTAACTCTTCATGGGAGCCTCCACAATGCTTTACCCAGCTGCTCTTCTATATGGAAACTGACAGACGTGTTTCAGCTGTTGTTGACACGCTTCTGCTCTTTATCTTGATTTGCTTCATTCCCCCCCCAGAATGCCCCCCGAAAGCTGGTGGTTTCTAGCATGCAAACAGTTAGCAAGACTGTTCAGTTTTTGTCTGCAGATTTTTTTTCTATTTATCTTCAACCAGTGTCAGAATTTGGACTGCATTGCCGGCATTAAGTCGGATTTGTTTCCAGTGAGGTTTGGACACTGCCAAGTCTGCCATTTGTAACCGCTTTTGTTCATGTCCTTTATGAACAGAATTTCTAAATACAGTTGGTAACGGCAGTATTGCAATATTTTTTGCAGATGCGTTCATGTTGGCTTCATCGAGCTGCAATCTTTCCCTTCTACTGCAGCGGTTCGCAGCCCGGTGTGAAGCAGTTAGGGTGGGAATCGCCACTTCCAAATATGAGATCATATTCCTCAGTCGGAGGACGGTGGAGAAAAGTGTCCTCTCCGGGTTGGTGATGAGATCCTGCCCCAACTGGAGGAGTTTAAGTATCTTTGGTTTTTGTTCACGAATGAATTTGCAGGAAAGAGCTGCTCGGTCCGAGAATCGAACCAGGGTCGCCTGCGTTGATGAGGACTAGCCTAAGTGCATGGCGCAGGTGCTCTACCATTTATCTTAACACCGCCAGACTGAAGATAAAGTTATATAGAACATTATTGTGAGCATTGTTGCATGATCATTTTTTATCACAATATTCGTATGAATATTCTATTCATCTACACTTCAGAATGAATTCTATTAAATAATACCATCAAAACTCTGCAGGTTTAAGCATGTTCTAGTTTAGGGGTACAGTGTACAAGATTATTGAGAAATAGTAAGATACAGAGCGTGTGCGCGTGTGCGCATGTGTATTTACCTAAGAGGAAGAGGAATTCTATTAACAGGAAGCCTCCTCTGTAAATTCTGATCAGTGGCCAAACGTCAGCGATGGGAAACATGACAGCTCCTGAAAAAAGGTGTATGGAATTAAAAGGTACAGACAAAAAAAAAGGAAACTAAAGAGTCTAACCATTTTCTAAAGCTTAATTTAATTAGCAATGAGACTAGATTACCCAATAATGACAGTAGGTCAAAAAGATGGTTGAAATGGCCAAATTAATCTGAGTACAAAGTAGTAAGAAAAAGAGAGAAATGGAGTTTTTTGGTGTCTGCTTTTTGGGGAACTTTTTTTGTTTGATATTCTTCAAATTAGAGTAAAACTGCACCCATAACTATTTTTTTCTCCACATTGCTCCTCAACCCATTCGTTTCGCTTGCTATTTGTTCAGGGAGCACTTCTCCAATTGACATGTGTCACGTTGCCATTTAAATATTCAAAATGTAGGAATGTAAACATTTTCCTGTATGCTAATGAGCAAAGAGATGAAAGCACAATTAAAGTGTAGTTGCTCTGCTGACTGAAGTCGGCAATTTTTTGAGATGGCTTTAGTTTAACGCTTTCGACCAGGGGTAAATTAAACCACAAATAGTTCCAGTTAAGAAAAAAAAAAAAAAAGGTGTGGAATGTTAGACTGTATTTGATGCATTAAATTTAATGACTATTTTCTGGCCACCAACTTACTGCCGGATTAAAGAAGAAAAATTTTCGTATTCCAACTTTGCTGATTTTTGCAATGAAATGACAGCACATTTATGTTTTCCTTACTTGAATGCATGTTTCATTAAGTTTTTTGTTTAGCTGATTTGCAAAATTTGCGTCATAATGTTGGACCTAATTTTTTTTTAATTGTTTAAAGAAATGCAGACAATTTTGAGTGTAACATTTGAGCACAACACTGATAATAAAGCTACATTTCCAAGTTTGACTGATTCACACAGGTTAAAATCATCAAAATGCCGTCGATATAAATTGATTTTTAACACAAAATTACAAACGTGCTTGTCATAAATGTTATAAAGGTTGACAAACCAGTTTCAAATAATACGTAAACTACAGTTACATTACATCAATTTATTTTTGATGGATTACTAAAAAAAAGTGGCCTCTCAATTTACAATATCATATGCAGGACCAGCCCTTGCCAATGTGGTGTCTAAGTTTTTTTTTTTTTAAGGAAAGTCCCATGTGTTTTACAATGGCTGCCTTGAAGGACACAAACAACAAAAGATGGTGGTGAAGCAATTTTGGAAATATACATTTTAAGACGATCTGGAAGTAATAGTTTTTTGTGTTTAATTTTATGAGTTACACATATCCATCTCGTATATAATCATTATAATAGTCCACCAAACGATTAGTAGTACAATCGTACTTCTGTTGCTTGTTTTTGTGAATCAAGTATGCATTAAACCTGGTCTAAAGCAATAAATCCAAAAGAGCGTAAAACGAGCCAAGCGTTGAATGTTCATACCTTCTTGAGACTACTACAATGTACTGCAACAAAAATAGTAGTCCCAAATTGTGTAATACCTGTAATAATGACAGTGACCACTAAGACGAGAAAAACACCACAGTAAAGTCCAACTCTGAAGGTGGTCCAAGCAGGAGCAGGCTGTAAGAAGGCGGAAACAGTGTAAGGAACACAAAATAACAGATCAAAACAGAAAAACAAGACGGAAGTGATGTAAATCATACAGTTAGTACTCTATCTGGATGCATCTGGACCATCCAAAATAACTTATGGAAATATGGCTGGGTACACATCAGGAGAGAAAACATCACTAGAGGAGCCATCTGCCCCGAGAGCAGCACATCACCCACAACCGCTAAGGTGCCCAGCGGAGGTGTGGGAAGGATACCCAACTTTCACCCGGGCCCCACAGGACAGCACCCAGACAGCCGCAGCCAACCACCGCTCCCGGGGCAGAGGGCTCCCTCAGAAGAACACTGGAAGAACCGAAGAATAATAAAACCCAATACAATAGGAAAATAGATACATGAATGATGATGATGATGATGATGATGATGATATAATATTTCGACAAACATAGTTAAGTAAAACTAAAAATATAAAAAAAGACGAGAACAAAACTTGTTTGGTCATATGAACAAATCAGGGGTCATCCACCATCCCAGAATGGAATTCCCACAGTTGACCTCACTGTATATTTTGGTGTCAAAATTGGCATTTTTACAGTGCTGTGTAGCCTTACCCAGAGTATACATTATATATCATCTGAATGCGTGTCTCACCTGTGCAGCTCCCAAGGGAGGGACCCTCAGTCTCTTCATGGCCTTCTGCCTGTCACCACCTTCCAACTCTGTTGTGACCAATGCCTGAAAGACAGCAACAAGATTCTATGCTGTGAGCCACATGCTGAATCGAGTAACTTGACAATAGTCAGATTGATATTGCGCTTCACTCATGGGAGTTCTCCACAATATCAATCTGGGACTGCTTCACAGCAATTTGCTCGGGAAAGGTGGGACATTCTGTACAATACTTAGAGCTGATTGGCTGTTGGCATTGTGCTCGTTTGTTTTAACCAATCACGGCCACGGATGAAAATGTCGTCTTCGTTCTTGTCGTAGGGGGGAAAAGCACGAACATCTTACCAGCTAGGAATGCATGAAGCGCCTATCGCTGTTCAACATTCAACAAGGAAACGGTGAGTAATTCTGCAAGAACAGAATTAATTGCAGCGTCCATTTGTTCATGTTAGGTTTGTTTGCTTGCCCCGGCGTCGGCGCTGGTTTCATCACAGCTGCACATCCCGTCCCCCAAACACAATGTCGCTCTGTGATTGGTGGAGATCAACGGGTTCGATACAAGATGTATTCTCGGGAGTTTGTGAACTCACAAATATCTCGAGAATTCATTTGGCAGAGCAGGGTTATGAATCAAGTGGGCAGTGTTAAAGTTCCTTCAAGTGTCTCTGGAGACCACACCCTGACATGTGGTAACATACTGGACGAGCCTGCCACCAGTCCGTGGCATCTGGAAGCCCGTTAGCCCGCAAGCTAAATGTTAACTAACGCCATATCATGGTGTGAAAAGGCCCCATGACCAATCGGTGGGATATATTCCAGCCCCCGGAGGCTTTAAGCAGATACATTTTCGTGGCTCAAACATATAGAGATGTGTAGGCATACGCAAGATGTACAAACAAATTTGATTGGTAATTGAAAGTTGTGTGGGACATGTCTGCAGCATTACAGCATTTTCACATTCAGCAAACATAGTGACTGGTCAACAGACCGTACAGTGCTTTATCTACACTTTGGCTCACACTCAGCCATTCTCACACTAATTCATACGTCAATGGGCACTGCTGCTATGCAAGGCGTAGCCAGGCCCACTGGGAGAAAATTAGGGTTCAATGTCTTGCCTTGACTTATGAGTCAACAGATCCATGATTCTGAAGCCTCATTTATACAGTACATTATTTTATTTTTACATTACAGGGACTATAAACTCAGATAATCATCTCCCTTTTTTTCCCTTAAATTTAGTTTCAAGTCATTTCATTTGAGCTGGTGTAGGCTGTCAATAAATGGAGACCGACAATGCAAAAGACTAACAATGGTTGCATTCAGAATGCAGGTATATCTGATTCCAATCAGATTCCTCCTCAGGACTGACCATCCACACTATTTTTATAGCAAGTGTCCAAATGGGATCTGGCCCTGTTCAGACTGGGCCACCCTTCTGATATATGAAATTTGTTTACCTCAGTCTCAGATATGAGCTGCGTGATTTTCTTGCAAGTGTAGAACGGAGCCACTTCAACTTGGGCAACTCTCCAAAAAGCACCCCGTGATGTATCCAAAATCTTATCATGTTTCTTCAAGATCTTTCTGAAGCCTGTGAAATTCAGGTTCTGCAGACATACAGAGAATGAGAGAAATAGTGGTTAATGGACTTCAGTCACGTAAGCACAAAAGTGGGAAAATAGAAAAAAAGAATTGTTATTGTTTGTATACAAAGAGTTGGGTGTCCTCAATGCCTGCACACCCACCAATTGTGAAATTAGCCAACTATGTGTAGTTTTCTTCCAATTTCTGAAATGTTTCTATGAGGAAGTGATTTTGCACAACAGTCTGCAGTTAAGTAGGCTAAAATTAGCCATTGTTGGTTTCACTCAAGCGTCATTGTCAGTCTGGGTCTGGAGTGGTAAATTACGACATCATAGCTGGAAGGTAAGCAAAGCTCCACTGAGTTTTGTTGCATGCACTGATTAGAATTAGGTAACAGCGTTAAGCCACTGATAAGCAGCAACTAATTGATTGCTTAAGGCGGTTGTCTAAGCAGTGGGGGTGTTGTGCATTTGTGTTTGCAGAAGTGTCTTATGCCACGTACGCAAGTTCACACAGTAATTGCGGAATCCACAAATATGCTATTTCAACTTTGACATCTCTGATGTCCAAGCTCTTTTACATTTCTCGACTAACCCAAACCATTTTAAGTTTCACATTCTACATTAATTTAAATAAAAATTCCACAGCAATTTAAGTCATCTTCAGCTTGCAATTGACACAACAAGAAACAGCATGACATGATGATAAACATTATTCAGGGCTGCAGCCTAACTTTTTTTGACGGAAAGTACAGTAGCACAGCAGTTCAAGAAATGGATGGGTGGATGGCAACATACTTATCTTTTTAAGAGTAGCTCTTCTTCAAAACAATGGATTATAAGAAGGGTTAACTTCCACTAGTTATAATTTCTCTTAAAAGCTTGCCTGTGCTGCCTTTATGATGGTTTCACTGGGACAAATTATTTACAACAGTGAGGATAAGCGAGAATGAGATGAGAACATCATCGAAAATATTGCACTCCACTTCAGGAGTTCCACTCAAAGTTTTTATGGCCCTTATATTTTTAACCTATTTGTTTTTATTATTGTTCGAACATAAACAAATTATTTACATTTCATGATGGGGTCATTGAACATCAGAAGATAAGCAAGTCTGACACAAAACATTTTGAAATGCCCTTTTTGTTTCTGTACCTGGTAGTTCTGCAATAGGATCAGACTGAGGTAGAACTCGGAGAAGGCCAGCTGAAGGTCTTTTATATTCCTGTGTTTGCATCTCTCTTGCTGTGATAGGGTAAACACTGTTTTCCTCCTTCGCAGACCCCGCCCATTGGTTGCAATCTCCCTCTGGGCATCCAATGATGACTGCAATTCATTTTGTAGAGTGGCAAATCTCCGCTGAGCCTCAGCCAGCTTTTCTGCAAGACATAGGAAAATAAAAATGAGAGATAACATTTTATAGAACAATGACCATCACTTATTGTCTAATCTGCATTATGTACAATATATGTTGAAATAAAATGTATTACCTGAGTAAAATGTGTTAATCTTGGCCAGTTCTTTTTCACATGTCTGGAAGAACTTCTCTTCAAACTTTGCATAATACCTTTTAACGGTGTCCTCATCTGTCACTACAGAAAGAGAAATTAAACATTTGCAAACGCTCTAAACAAGAACAAGGCATGTCTTTATGAATGTCTTTCCAGATGCAAAAATGAATTTTGAGTAATTGCATTTGCGATTAAATCGCGGATGTAATTGTGGAAAGCTGCGATTTAAATGCTCATTGAAACGGAGAGCAAGGAGGGAAAGGGGGTAGCAGGAACGTCACCACTGCTGTAACTAAAGCCTAGCGCCATAAGTGCAAGTAATTTTGGTGAGTTTTTTTTGTCTCATGAGACCTTGAGACGAGTGTCTGACATGTTTAGGGTTGCTAACCGTCCCTTGAAATACGGAATCGTCCCGTAATTAGAACTATAAGTATGCGTTCCGTATTGAGTTGTTTGTCCCAAAAGATCGCAAGAGTCAGAAATAGTCCGTAAAATGTCAATGGAATTAATGAACTAAAGTGCCCTTTATGTGACAACTTATGGTAAAGTTCCAAGGACTTCCTGCTCTGTGAACAATGAGCTGACAGCACATTCGTCACATATATGACGACACAGAATCTGATCATCTTATTGGCCCGACGTAATGTTGCTTGCGGAAGAACATAGTAGAAGAACGATAATCTGACCCGCGGTAGAAGTACTACTAAAAATAGAGAGAGGACTAGGAAGCAAAACGGGTTGAGAAAGTGCGAGAAAATATCTATCAAGCGCATTGTACTGTCTGCTGGCACACTTTTACCATAGCCCCGATGGTGGACTGATCGGCCTCAAGAAACAAGCTTCCAATGGTGTAGGACACATGCGGAACACTGTACGAGGCAGGCACAACTAAACTAGGAGAGCCCCAAAAAAATTTGTTGCCCACCAGGCAACCCCAGCGTTAGATATGGTATGTAAAGAATGTTTCTTTAACTCTCTGATCAAGCTTAATATGGAAATGTGCAATGAATATCTGTGTTGAATGGAAAACATACTTGACTGGCAAGAATGATGTTAAAATACATAATACATCAATTTAATCATTGATGAATAGTAAACACACACAGCCTTACATTTATTACAAGTTGTCTATAATTTTTGCTGTACATGCAGTTGGTATACGACACCAACTATAAATATATACAGTAATTATTATTTTTTTCTTCTAAATTACAGGTGACTGCCGTAGAGGTAGCCCATGTCTACCACATTGTAAGCATGGTTTGAGTCATAACTCAGCTGACTGTACTCTAAAGCTGACTCTTAGAACACTGAATGACAATGTTGAAATATAAATAATAAAATAAGATGTCTCCATATAATGTGTCATTGAGCTATTGTTAAGTTGCAGGATGAATGTTCTGTTTATTATTTATTGTTTTATATTAATACAGTTAAGCAGGAAAGGTTTCTGTTTGAGAGATATTTATTTTGATGGAGGCCAGCTGGAATAGGCTCCAGCACCCCACGCTTGTTAGGAATAGTCGGTTCAGAAAATGGATGGATGGATGGAAGTTAATATAGTTTTTATTCAAGTAAATTTCTGGATAATAACTTTTCCATGTGTTTATATCATTCAAAAAATATATATCTTATTCAACTCAGGTTTAAATAGTCAAAAAAATGTTTCACCTACAAAAACAAATTAGCTAAAAAATAAAAAAAATCATGCCAACCAGGTTGAGGGCAATCAGGTCGGCCATCCTTGTCAATGAGGTGTCCTTTATTTTTCAGGAAGTTGGCAATTCTAGACATGTTTAATCTGATCTTAGTTTTAAAACAACACTTCACCGTTGTGAGTTATGACTTTTCGGCTGCCGTTGTGTCGCACGTTTTGTAAACCGAGTGCTGTACACGCAAGTGTGCGGCAGGCGGCAGGGGCTGATAAATTTGAGTAGTCCTATATTTTGAGGCTAAAGAGGTATGTATGTGGCCATATGTTGTGTTGTCCGATTTCATGAATGAAGATTAGGACGGGTGAAATGATTATTGCTTGTCATTAGTCACCGTCATTTAGATGCCGCCGCCGCAGCCGCTTTTAATGTACATGTTATTGTAGTGTTGGTGAACAAAACAGGCCAAGTGGCGAACAAACAACAACCCTTTAATGACAATTTGCATGTAATTGTCGGCCACAACCACGCCAGAACACAACAGCTCTGAATGCGCTTAGCTTACCAAAACAAAAGTCTGTGTTGCCTTCACGGACCGTACAGACCATGGGAAACTAACCAACCCGCGACCTACCCACAAGGACTGCTACAGAATGCTAGTGGTTTTTGAAATCAAAATCGGAGATGTTAAGTCATATGTAATCGTCATATATAATATACGTCGCATAATTTTACTTTGCCTACACTTGTGTGAGTTTACTGACTGGAGATCGCTAAGTTTTATTTTTATTTTTTTAAATATGTATATTGAATTTATTTATTTATAAATACAGTGTTTACATGTCATGTTTCATGCAACATGAAAAGTTGGATATGTTGAAGTAGTAAATTGTAACTCGTAGAAATTTTTTTTATTAAAAGGCTTCATTTGCCTTTATATATAATAGAATGTAATATAATAATATATATAATCCTGTAATATATAATAGATCTGATATTAACAAAGTATCTTTATTGACAGACTCAAGTCCATTAAGAACAAACAAATAATACAACAACATACAAAAAACACACATGAAAAATAGTCCTTTGTTCAAACAACATACAGTTCATGTATCCAGTATTTCGAGAACAATGAAGTGTATCTAGAATCACTTAAAAAAGGATCATTTATCGATTTTATAATTCCGTTACCGGATCTATTAATTCGACACATAAATTTATATATAAAATTCCTTAACAGTGCATGAAATGTTGGAACATTTGAGGCAACAAACAATAAACTTGCACTCTCCCACCTAGGGTATTTTAACAGAATTCTTAAAGCATCATTATATGCAACCTTGATCTTATTCATTATTCCTTTTCTATAGTTGCGCCATAGATGTGGGGAATATAATGGAGTACAGTAGGCTTTAAAGAGTTCAATTTTAACATCATCAGAACAGTAACTAAATTTGCGCGCAAGCATATTTGCTTGGGCATATAACTTTCTGCACTGTCTCAGTACATCATCATCATCACTTAAATCATCCCTCAACACATGGCCCAAATATTTTACCTTTGTTACAACTTTAAGTTCTTGTTTGGACAAATAGAAAGATGGAAATATCAGCTTTTGATCCGCCTTAGATTTAATCATCATTACCACAGTTTTAATAGGGTTATATTGGATGTCATATTGCACCCCATACTCAGCACATACTTTAAGTAGTTGCTGTAAACCAGCACTATAAGGTGTCATTACTACCAAGTCATCAGCATACATTAAATGATTAATGAGCCTATCTCCAACCATACATCCAGTCTTGCATTCATGTAATTTCTTTGACAGTTCATCCATATACAAATTAAACAGAATTGGTGACAATATCCCCCCGTCTTACCCCATTTGTAACTGGAAAACATGTTGAGACAGTTGTCCCCCATCTGACTTGCATAGTTTGTTTTGTATACCAGTAATACATAATACGTAGTAAGTATGAAGGAACCCCTCGCTCTTGCAGTTTAATAAAAAGTTTGCCATGGTTGATGCGATCAAAAGCCTTAGATGCATCTAAAAAGCCCAAAAATACAGTGGAGTTATGTCTATTATATTTGGACACCACCTCTTTTAATGTGTAAACACACAAGTCTGGGCTATGTCCATTTTTAAAACCAAATTGATTGTCACAACTCATTATGTATCCCTGAAGTCTGTCTAATAAAATTCGCTCTAAGACTTTAGATAATACACTTGCAAGAGCTATTGGTCTATAATTATCTGAACTTGATACTTTACATGTTTTATCTTTAATTACTGGCACCAGGATTACGGACAGCATAGAGTCAGGCAATATTCCATGTGATAGGAAGCCAGAAAAACACACAGAGAGCAACACCGATATTCTTTTACTAGCATACTTCAGGTGCTCGGCTGTTATTTGATCAGAACCACATGATTTATTCAATGCCAGTTTTCCAATAGCATTGCACACTTCACCTGGCTTAATCACCATGCCATTATTGTCATCAGCCATACATATATTAAAATCAGCACTCTGAACACAGTTAAAAAGCTTACTATAATACTTTCGCCATAACTCCACAATATTTTTATCTCCAGTAATCCCATCAATATTAGCCGGCTGCGGTATTTTACTGTTGTTAATTCTTTTAACTTCTTTCCCAGAAAGCGATACTGTCTTTCTGCCCAAAGGTTTCCTGCCATAGAGTTTGCTCTCAACATCTGTTCATTCTTCTTAATAAAGCGCAACGCATACTTGAACTCAGCATTTGCTTCTTTCTTCTTCTCAAATTCTGGTCCGTATCTTATTTTACCAGCCAATACCCATTTTTGAGTGGCATCTTTAGCCTCTGAATATAGATCAGACACATGCACACTCCAACCAGGCATGATTCTATGCTTCTTCTTCTCAATAATAAGGGGATTACTATCATTAAGGAGGCCTGTCACTATTGTTTCATACATGTTGAGCACAGCCATGAATGTTCCTGTTTCTTACAAATTTATATCATCACATAGGATAGCTTCACATGGGATGTCAACATCACAAAGAGTTATATCAGTTCGACAATTATAGAGAGAGATCAAAATCTGATTGTTTTCCCAGTCTAGCTTTCTACATGTACCATTATTGCAAACAGGCAATGCAGGTAAACATTCTAGATCAAGTGTCATAGAAACTGGAATATTATCTGCAATAGATAAACTATATAAGATCTCAGCTGTCACCAAGCAGTTGTGTGCATCAGCTGTGCATATACAGTGATCCAGCCAAGATGTTGTATGCCAAGCTTCACTAATATATGTATAGCTATCAGCTGGTAAGATTTTCTCACTTGAGAGCATAAGCTTATCATTTCCACAAAACTCCTTCAAATGTCGCCCAAACAGGAGTGAACATCTGATATATCAGCATTCATATCACCCATTACAAAGATACTCGTGTATTCACTATCTTTTATAAAAGAACTAATAAAAGCGAGCCTATTAAGATATTCACTTTCATTCTGTCTTGCAATATTGTTTATTATAATAAATTTTTGGTTGGGAAAAAAATAATTGAAAAGAACGTTAAAAAAAAATAATCGCACATATCGCAATCGCAATTTTTGGGGGGGTGGGGTCGCAATTAGATTATTTTCCATAATCGTTCAGCCCTAATTTTTTTAGTTTGAACCAACATCGATGAGACCACCCTAGATATCAGCAATCAAATGATCAATAAAGTCAAGTCTAAGTCTTTATTCCGTGAACAAGCCCAAAAGTCAATCTACTCATATCAATTTCATTTTTTTCTATAAAAATAAGTGAAATGCTATTAATCCCTTTCACCCAAAAAGACAGAGACAGAGAGAGAGAGAGAGCGACAGACAGACAGAGAGAGATAGATAGATAGATAGATAGATAGATAGATAGATAGATAGAGAGAGAGAGAGATAGATAGATAGATAGATAGATAGATAGATAGATAGATAGATAGATAGAGAGAGAGAGAGATAGATAGATAGAGAGATAGATAGATAGATAGATAGATAGAGAGAGACCAAGAGTAAGAGAGAGAGAGAGAGAGAGAGAGAGATAGATAGATAGATAGATAGATAGATAGATAGATAGATAGATAGATAGATAGATAGATAGATAGATAGAGAGAGAGAGAGAGAGAGAGAGAGAGAGAGAGAGAGAGAGAGAGAGAGAGAGAGAGAGAGAGAGAGAGAGAGAGAGAGAGAGAGAGAGAGACCAAGAGAGCAAGAGTAAGAGAGAGAGAGAGAGAGAGAGACACCGACCTTCAATGGATGGGGCCTGGTCCTGGGCAGCATATAACATCTCTTTGAAAGCCTGAAGATATAGAAACAACACATTATACAAGTAAATACAGTGTTGCGTAATGTCAGGGACACATTGTCTTTATTTATTTGTCTTTATTTATTTATTTTCCACTAAAATTGGGCTTCATGGAAATGTTACAACAAAACCTATGCCTCTAAAATACTTGGTGGTTAAACATTATCATACATGAGGTCGCACAAGAGGCTAAAAATCCAGCATGTTAAGGGTTTACACGGGTATCTTTTGCCTTACATTCATGTTTGTTTTTTGTTTTTAAAAAAAAAACGATTCCGCCACAGAACGGCTCAGACGGGTGGCAAGAGGTGTATCGAGTAGGGGTGCAAGTGCAATAGTACTCAAGATTCATGGTTTGATTCAACCTGCTGGACTCCAGCCCTCAAGGTGCAGGATTGGGAAGCTTGGTTTACAGTAAAGGAAGTCATTTATTTCACAAACTCTTTTAGATACCTCTGTAGCCATGATTCAGAAAGTCTTCTTGATCTTTTTGCCTCATATCTTGAGAGATTCTACATTTGTTTCTCTACTCGGGAGGATGATACTGGAACCTCTCGTGCATTTTTTTAAATAAATATTAGGGATGCACAATAATGCTATTTTCAACTAATAAGTTAAGCCAATTCTTTAGAAAGTGCCGATGTCGATAACCGATAAGCCGATAATTGTTTGCAAAATTAACTTGAATACAAATATACTTTCGAGTCCTGCTATAAGTCTAACGTGTACAAATACATTGAAATATTGTGTAGATTTTACACAATGTTTCAATGTATGTAAAGCACCATGGAAATGAATTTTATTGATATGGGCCACAACCACAACAGATGGACCAACGATGGCATGTCTATTATCGTCGGATTTCTTTATTACCTGGTTTATCTATATGAAATCAAATTGGAATTGTCGAAATATCGGCGGATTTCTCCATTATCTGGTTTATCTGTTTGACGTCAAATTGGTCGATAATTGACGAATATTAATTATCGGCCACCAATATTATTGTGCATCCCTAAATACATAATACAGTTGATATTGTTTATTGTAATAACGATTATTAAATAGTGTCTGTTAAAAATACTTTAGAAAATGACCTTGAAGAAAAAAAACGCATATTAAATCAGAATATTAAATTGTTTTATCGAGGGGGAAAATATTGATTATTTTCCAAAATCGTTCAGGCCATTAAAAAAAATGCCAATAAAACGCAAAGAAGCAGCCCTGCTCTAAAATGCAATAGCAAGAATCGAATCAAAATGTGGTCTGGCGTAGTAAAAGGAATATAGTTAAATTGCGCGCACACACACCACACAACACTCCCTAATCCCCCAAACAATAACACGCTTAGTCAGCATGTATTGGCGTAGTGGTTCGACTCCGGCGCCGTATGACAATGACGCTGGGTTCTGCTGACAAATGATGAAAGTCCCAAAATGCAAAAGAAAACAATTCCAGATTGTACGTCTCGTTTCAAATAGACATTGATTCGCTGCAACAATTAAACGACATAGTATTTGCAACACCACATTGCCATTATTTGTAAACTACACAATTGAAACGTCTACACCATGAGATTTGCGTGAGCAGACTTACCTCATACTGAATATACTGTTTTCTCCATTCCGGGGTGATGTGAGCTGAAAGATGCTCTGTGAATTTCATTTTATATACTGAACCCCCTACAGGTCGCCGTCCGCTGATCGAGTACTGAATGAAAACCCACTAGGACAAACAAAACATAGCTAATCTAAAAATGTGTACGTCTAGTTCTAGTCATGATTGATTTTCACATTAGCAAAGCTACGGACTCCGAATTTCGCCATTTTTCGCTTAAAGTGACAGCGGTGCCTTGTCTTGACAAATTATACTAAAATTAAATGCAGCGCGAAAATGTCGCAAGAAATGGAGTTTAATAATCGCATTATTATGTGGAATGGCCTCTTTCGTGGCTACCGCTACAGCTTCTTCTTCTGCCTCTTCTTCTATTACTTCTTCTTCTTCTTCTTCTTCGTCTTCTTCTTCTTCTTCTTCTTCTTCTTCTTCTTCTTCTTCTTCTTCTTCTTCTTCTTCTTCTTCTTCTGGCGGTTAGCAAACTACTTTAAACGCATTACCGCCACCTTCTGAAGTGGAGCATGTGTCTAGCTCATAACCACAAGAGGGAGTCTTTGCTCGTCGAGGATGTTTTTTTTCTTTATTAATTCCAAAGTCAACATCCAATTCAAACTGAGCACACAAAACAGAACCGTGCTGTCGAACAAGACCAAAACCAAAAAAAGATAAAATAAGGAAAAAAAAGAAAAAGAAAAATGTCTAATCAGACAGTAAGTTCTTCAAGTTATTAAATACCAACAAGGCTTGCTTCATCTTAACCTTCTCAATGTTCTTGCAAACCCTTCAATTTCCTTGTAAAATATCAAAAACAAAGGTCGACATTTAATAAATCTAGATCTGTAAATAAACTGTTTGGCAATTACTGTATTATCAAAGTATTGAGCATCATTTCCCTTTTTCTGAAAAAGTGTGGTGAATCAATGTACTCCTCTGAAATGCTTCCCAAAATATCCTGGTGTACACACATTCAAAAAATAAACGTCCAAAGTCTCATTATCACGGCCACAAAAGGCACAGTAAATGTGTTCTACCTTAAACCTCTGATTCAAAAACTCCCCATAAGGATAAACATCATTCATCATCACCTTAAAATGTGTTTCTTTAGCCTTCGGTGATATGGGTAGAGTAAGGTACCGGGTTCTAATTCTAACAGCAATTTCTTGAGTATATTCTTTTATCAATTTTTTCCTTTTTAGAGGCAATAAAATATTTTGGATGTGAGACCACCATGTAAACAGTTATTAGTACTTTTTTTTTTTTAATCTATAAAATGAACCTCATTAAGAAAGAGTGATGGAATCGTATTATTCTTTGGTCATAAAGTAACATTCCTTTCAGTATGTTTACCATAGCTTTTGCCTTGTGGTATAGCGTGTATTACCCCTGAATGTTGTTGTTTCGTACATCTTAAATCAAATTTTGTGACAAAATCCTCAAAACTAAGAAATTCTTTTAAGTGCAAGATCGACCAAATACCTTTTCTCTACCCAATCGTGATAAAACAAAGATTTTCTTTTCACTAGAATACATCTATTATTCCAGATGGGAACAGAACATGGAGTAAAGTTATGATTATAAATCAGTTTCCAATACAACAAAACCTGCTGATGAACTTTGATAGTTTAACTGGCAACTTAGTAACACAAAAATCACACCTTAACAAAAAAACTATTCCACCACATTTTTTGAATAAGGCTCGTCGAGGATGTACCTATCATAAATTGTGGAGACAAACACATGATAGGCACACTCTCAATAAATGACAAAAACTCACATTAAATCCTAAACAACCAACAAAAACACAGTTTATGACATAATGAGAACAAGTGGAGCAGAGAAAAAAAATAGATCATTTCAATGGATGCACAATTTTGGCAAATCAATGTACAGTATTTTCTGTTTGACACATGATGCCTGTGGACACAGTAATGTATTTTTGATGTGAAATGGCTGTTTTGGTTCATAAATTCATATTGAACAAAACCAAAAGTGTTAATTGAACTCCCAACCCTATGCCAGTGAAGCAATTAAAATAGAATACAATGATGTTCTAATCCCTTTTCATCTATATTCAATTGATTGCACTACAAAGAAAACATATTTTATGTTAAAAGTGATTACCGTTAGTTTTTACTATGGTCACATTTTGAATGTGACACTTGCAAAACATTTTTTTTTTTTAAAAAAGCTGCGATATGTGCCAACAAAATACTTGGAAAGTTGAGGATGTAACAATATTGTTTGGTTATGTGTTGACACGCTGACAAAAGGTGTGATGTCATCAATGTGAGACCAAGTTGAATGCAGGCACTATTCGATTACGATTAAAAGTCTGCAGCACAGTTGAGTTAAAAGAGTCTGTCCTCAAATGTAAAACAGCGACCTTTAACAGAGGAATGGACAAAAACAAAACAAAAACAACAAAAAAACACCCTTGTGTGGAACATTCCACAAGTTGCTTTATCTACAAATGCACGTTAAAACTGTCCCATGCAAAGCAAAAGCCATGTATCAACAACACCCAGAAATGCCGCCAGCTGGTCTGAATGTGGAAAACGGTGGTGTGGTCTGATGAGTCCAAATTTCACATTGTTTTGGTAAATCATGGATGTTGTGTTATCTGTGCAAAGTTAAAAAGCCAGCATCTATGATGGTATGGGTATGTGATAGTGCCCATGGCATGGGTAAACGTGCATACCTGTGATGGCACCTTTATTGCTACAAGGTACATGCAGGTTTTAGAGCAACATATTCTGCAATCCAAGTATAACTTATCACGTTACAACATCTTTTTCAGGGATGCTTTAAGAGTGTGAGTACTACAGACTGGCCTGCCAACAGTCCAGACCTGTCTCGCATTGAAAATATGTGGCGCAGTATGAAGTGCAAAACATGACAGCAGAGACTTTGGATTGCTGAGCAACTGAAGTTGTACGTCAGGTAAGAATGGAAAAAAAAAAAAATCCATCTACAAAAATTAGTATCGCCAGTTCCCACACACTTAGTGAGATTTGGTAAAAAAGGAAAAGTGATGTATGTATTAGTGGTAATTGGTAAGCATATCCCAACTTTTTTGAAACGTGTTGCATGCATTTGAATATTTGTAGTCATTTCAGAAATGTGTAACTTTTGAAATAATATTCTCAGAGACAAAATACAAAACCAAGTCTTTTACTGCAAATAATTTGATGTATACAAGAATTGCAAAATGCCCATTTATCTACCCGACAACAAATACTGAATGCACACATGGTATTATAATAAAAGCTATTGCAGGTTTACATATTTTTGTATGCACAAAGGTTAAGGCAACACTGAAAAACTAAATAATAATAATTATTTCAATGAAGTTTAACATATTTCTACTGTTTTATAACGAAGCAGCAACAGCCATTTTTCCATCGCTTGAGTCACGCCATACCCCAAAACATTCAAGCACGTGTTCGCTCTTTGTCATTAGTAACATTATAATTTCCCTATGCATGATCGTCAACTCTTGCTCATTGTCTTACACCTCGAGTACAAATGCATTGAAAACAAATACATTTCAGCAAAGCTTGTCATTTACACAATTTTTCAAAATGTCACGTATACAAAAAAAATTACATGTCGAGTTTACACCTTTTCATTTCAAAATCAAGGTATTGTTGGTAACAAATTCTACAGTTCTACACTTAAATTTATGCCGTTTCACAAAAGCGCAATCAAAATACATGAGCGCACAGCCACATTACATTTTTTAGTCATTTAAATACATACATTTAAAAAAGTAAAACATTTTAAGTGGGAATATCTTTTAATTATACAACCCACAGGCTAAATGTACTGCTTATACTTATACAACACAAAAATCACAGTTTATCAAACAAGTATTTAGATTCCCAAGGCAAAAACTTGGCATCAAAAGAAATTGATATTGGCATGAGATAACATTGTCATCAGCAAATATGATACTAACGGAAAAGAATATACGAATATTTGTAAAATATTTTAAATGTGTTATATAAAAACAGTTTTAGCTCATTGTTGTTTTTTATTGGATCACTTCAAGAGTTTGGGAAGATGTTGAGGATCTTATTTTGTGAAATAAAAAGGTTGTTCGTATGCATTGTGGCGTCGTGTGACTGCGGTGTCCTGGCAAAGCAGGAAGCACCAGACCCCACGGCACCAGTTTTAATCAATGACAGCGTAGTACATTAGCGAGTGTTCAGGGTCTTCAATTCGTGATACAACATCATTTTGGGTTGTTGTTGTGTTGTTGTGAGTGTGTAACGGAAAATAATAGCTTGGTGTGAGCACGCTTGTAATGAGGACAGCTGGCAGCCGCCTCCAACTTGAACAAAGAGCTGTTTGGAGACGCTAACATAATTTGATACACAAAATCCCGCCCCCTCTCCTCCCAAAAAAGACAACAACAAAAAAACAATGACAGATAATTTTGAGTAAAGAACTATACTGTATATTCCAATATAAAATCACATGAAATTAGTGGCATTTTTAAAATTCTTCTAGTTTCTATAAAATGGCCTCAAGAGGGTGGTCGATACTGGTATCGGACCCAATCGTGAGTGTCGATACCTCAAAATAAGGCTAGTACCGATACGATACCATCCCTAGACATGAGGGCATATCGATTTTGGCAACGAAAAAGGGGCATTCAAAGGGAAATTTTTTATTTACAGATTGCTCTAAAACTGACGAATACATTTGAACATGAACGCCAGTCCCATATTTCTGAGCAAAAAAATACATAGAGCGAGCTTGTTAGTGTATGATAATATGCAGTCATGTTGAAAATAAGGTGCCTAATATTATATTGTACTTAATTATACATTTAGGATGTCAAGGCCAAAAATTAACTGTATAAAGTAACAATACAATATTCTCAAGATATCTGTATAGAATTTAATTTGTGGTCATTAAAAATTGTAGTAACAATAGTTTTGATAAAGAAATATTAGAAATATACACTTGCTTTTTATAGGTAAACAATTTTCTTTAAAACATTTTAATGTGTTTTCTACATGCGATATAATAATCTTTTCTCATACATTCTATTGCTTTATTATAAAATTTTTTGTTGCAAGTCACTAACTCCCCTCTGAACTGCATTTTACAAGGTGCCCCTAAAGTCTAGATATATTAGCAACTTTATTCTCCATTTATTCTATGTTGGTTTGTACAGTTTTTGCAAGAATCAAACAATAATTCAGAGATAAGATAATTTGATGTTGTACTTGTACTAATCTTATTCATAGATCAACGGGTTCATCCAATAATCAGAGGAGGACGTCAGAGATTGTGAGGGTTAATCAATTCTTGCGTAATGAGCTGGTAAGATTTTGGAAATGGTAAAGCAGTAAACAACCGTCAAAAGGTGAGCTGTTTCAGCAGTCCAGTATTTTGGTTCAACGATGAAAAAGTTTGCTGTGTTCATGAGCCCAAGATGCCCAAAATGAGAATCACACTCAACACTGCGGACAACACTTGTCATCAGTATGTACTCTATAAGGTTCTCAGTATGTTCTCTATGGCTTGTGAGATGAATTCACTAGGTAGTTTTAAAAATGTTGAAGTATATCACAAGATATAAGATAATATAAGAGGATTTTCACCAAGGCCATGGAAGGAAATAGCTGAAATGTTGGGCCCAGTCAGGTGGTCAAATGGCCCAAATTTATGTGTACTGCATTTCCCAGAAAATAATATCTCCATTGGTGACGCACGGCAACATTTGATCAACTTTTAATGGATGCACTTCACATTAAGCTTCCTTAAAGGCCAACCCAAGAGTTGGAGGTGGGGAGTGAGTCATAATGGGGCGGGGGAAAGTAGGTGGTGGGTGTGGTCCTGGGCGGCCAAACATTCCTTGTAAATGCCTGTTTGGGTGGATGGGGTTGTCTTGAAAACTTCTCAGGTTGTCTTGGAAAAAATTGCCGCTTTCACTTTTGAAGACGTCGCTTTTCTCGCAGAGAATGTGATCATTGATAAGGCCGGGATCTTGGCTGAAGTGAATATGCGTGCCACTTTTTCTCCTCAAGGTGGACTCTCGGCTGGAAGATGCGGCCGACTGGCTGTCAGAGCTGCCATCGCTACTAGCAGCAGTCCCTTCCACGGGGGTGACTCGAATGGTCGTGATAGCCTGAGGGTGGTGATGGAAAGGAGGCGCAAATACGGCACTGGGAGTGAGAGGTTTGCTTGCGTTGGGATCCTGAAAATTAGACTGCGACTGATATACTAATTGCGGGTGACTGCTGTGTACACCTTCTGCAACAACTTTGCTTTCCATTTTGGTCCCTGTTGAGCTCTGCCGGCCATCCTGTGACCCGCCATCCTGCATGGAATCGCAGGTGTCCGCATTTCTGTGGAAATCGTTGACGTTAAAAGCCGGCTGTCGAAGCGATGGACGTTTCTCTGCTGGATTCCAACGCCAAGAGCCGCTTCCATCGGTGCTTGGGGGTTTCACCACAGGCTTGTTCGACTCTGGGTGGGCTTCAACACGAATTATACTGCCGCTTCGTTCCAAACCGTGGCCTTGAAATGAAAGAGAAATAACAACAAATATCATTACAGACTTTAAATCATCATTTGTCTGCCCACAACTGACATAAAGGTTGCAATATCATTTTTGACAACTCTTTGCGATAAAGTCTGTACGTGAATATCTTCACTGCATCCAAATCACACAGGGTTGCGAAAGCTACAACAAGACAACTTGGACGGGCAAGGAAAAAATGTTCAGGCTACGAGTCCAATTCCAAACTAGTCTGTAGGGTGTGGTCATGGTTAAATAGTTTGTTGAAAATTCACTTTTGTTCATTACATAAAAAAGCAGGGATTGTGCTCTTAATTAATGAATTAATTAGTCATGCATTGATTACTAATTCATGCTACAAGATGGTGCACTGTGCGAGACCAAACATAGCATCCCCCCTGCAGCTGACAACAGAGGATATAAACCTGAAAGCGGTGACCAGAGTGTTACCTGGAACCGAGGCAAAAAGGAGGCCTTTGTTCCGACCACCAGCATTTTGGCAGGACAGTGAGGCTCTCTGTTCCTCCATCTATCTTTGAGGCTTTGGGAACTTGCAAAGCCAGCACTCATTAACAGCTTCTGGCAAACAGGGTGAGCTGATTTTTGTCAAAGACTTGCTGTCAGGAGACAGTTATGTGTGTCACTCGGGCATGGAACTGTCCATGTTTCATGAAGGAGTAGGACCAGAAAAGTAGAATAGCGTAAGGGTGGTTTTACATTTGCTTGACCAACAACATGCATCCTCGCTCTAACCTTGTCTCTTTTCTTGACATTTGAAACTTGTCCAGCATAGAGTTGCTAACTTACTACTAATTCAAACTAATATGTGCCAATTTAACACACACATAAAACTTTTTTTTTTAATTCTCAAATTATGTAATCAAATACAGACAGTTAGTGCTCATCCACAACTTCCCAGCCTTCAAAATCTGGTCAAACAGGGATGGGCAACTGAAATGATGGAAGGGGCCACAATTTTTCATCAGCGCTGCTGGGGGGCCATATAGGACCAGATACTTCCTAACAAGATAAATGACAAAAAATGCCATTTAAATTATGGGTAAAATATATGTCGACCCGTGAAGAACGCCCATTGAAATGCATTAGGAAAATTTGACTTTTTTTTTTTTTTTTTTGAAAACACAAAAAAAAAATTCAAGAACCGCTGAAAAACCCATAAGCATTTTCCCCATCTTTCCATTTAAAAAAAAAAGTAAAAAAAATAAAAATAACCTAACAAAAAAAATACACACTATTTTCCATTTATATATTGAAAAAAAATATGGAGGGGGGAAAAAAAATCACAAATACTTGAATTTCAATGATATATATATATATATATATATATATATATTTTTTTTTTTTTTTAAATCATCAATAATTTCCCAAGATGATCCTGTGAGATAGCGTAAGGAGGAGTACCGGTAATACTGGTCCAGGCATTCTTAGGAAGTAATTATTTATTGATTTTTATATTGTACATTGTCAGAGAAAAATATGAAATCTTGCCACACAACAGATATTAATTATAAAAAATTAAGGACTCCAGACAGTTTCCCAATCATTTTAAAGACGATCTGTAACAAACTCCAAGATACTGCATGTCTGTTTTGGTCTATACAAGAATTTTTGTGTAAAATTAAAGTAGAAAAAGCCATAAGAAAAGCCAACATTGTAATGAGACAGGGGAATAGCTGGGTTGATCTTTGTCAGCCAGGGAGCCTACTAACCAGCCAAGAGGAATTCTTGAAATGATAAGGAGGCTCTACTTGTTGTTCAGTTGGGTCTGTTATCTTTATCTCTTTAAGTGGTCTCTCAAATGTCTTAATTTCCAAGATGAGAAATATGAAAATTAAGCTACACTACATACAATGAGTGTAGGTGAATGTTGAATGTCTTTTTGTGACACTTTTGCACGTAACCACATCTGTACTACTATATTCTTATGGCATGATGGAATAAAAATGGCAGCACCTCTGGACCTAATTGTAATTTGGGAGTAAGGATGAGTGTGGTCGATGTTAGTTCAGTTTAGGTCCGGCTTAACTTTTTATTTGAATTTGCAGTAATGAATCAAATAAAGACACGGTGTGATATGAGTCTTTGAGTAGTCCGTACCATCCATTACACCAGTAGTGGAGGCTGGCGGTGATGGGTCCTGGTCCATCAAGGTTCTATACCGGATAGATCCAGTGCAGCTGACAGTGCTGCCACCGTCCTCTGATCGAGAGTTGAGCAAACCCTGTTGTTTTGAGAAAGAAATGACCTAGAAAGACAGATTAGAGTGAAAAATGACTTTGTGTTAGCTACGGTGGATATTTAATATCCACTGAGCACAAATACACGCTTACAAACAAGATTCATGGCGTTTCAATGTTGACTTGCTTCCAAGTGTCAGAAAATGATTAACAGTGGACCCCCGCGATAGGGACTGCCTGTGAATAGTGAGGATCTGTGTATAATAGACGCCCGTTTAAAACATCCATCCATCCATTTTCTTGACCGCTTATTCCTCACAAGGGTCATGGCGGGTGCTGGAGCCTATCTCAGCTGGCTTTGGGCAGTAGGCGGAGTACACCCTGAACTGGGTGCCAGCCAATCGCAGGGGACACAGAAACGAACAACCATCCACACTCACAAGCACACCTAAGGACAATTCGGAGCGCCCAATCAACCTGCCATGCACGTCTTTGGAATGTGGGAGGAGACTGGAGTACCCGGAGAAGACCCACGTGGGCACGGGGAGAACATGCAAACTCCACCCAGGAAGGCCGAAGCCTGGACTTGAACCGGAGTCCTAAGAACTGGGAGACGGACGTGCTAACCACTAGTCCACTGTGACGCCCCCATTTAAAACAATTGAGGAAAAAAAATAAACTCTGAAAAATTATTTAAAAAAAATAAATTCCACAATATGAGTAATAAAGAAAGGGTCAAGTCCTGTTTCTCTACAGGAATAAAAATATCAACATCAACCACCTGCATGAGTCGAGGCTGACCACCCGCACTGAGGGGTCTGCAGGGGAGGGTGGTCTTCTCCGCAACTCTCATCCATTTCTGTTTAGCCGTCCCGACCACATCAAAGGCGCAGTCTTCCGATTCACTCTCCTGATCCTTGGTGGTATAATTTTCCTCCTCAGGAATGTGAACGAGCTGGGAAGATCCAGGACGCGACTGAATGACCATTCTTGGTCCACCGGCAAAACCAGTTCCTCCATTCTGGGTCAGGGGATTTTTATTGGCAATCGGAACACAGCTTGCAGCTATTTTTATATATGAGGCTGGGATGTGGGCTCCAGCTTCCTGGCCGGTGGCTGAAGGAAGGTGACTTCCACTGTGGACCTCTGTATCCAAACTTATGGCAGACGATTCAGAGGGGTAGTGGAGCTGCACATCTCTTTGAGGAGATAAGGACGCTGGTTTAATGCCATCCATCACCTGCAGGGACAGTTTCCTCTTGTCATTTTTATTCTTCCACTGGCTGAGGAGTTGCTTGGATCGGGTTGAATCCATTGAGGTGTGGATAGACGCATGACGTCGAGGAATGCGACACCCCTCCGATGATGAGCCACCATGGGACCTGGAGGAAGAAGCAAAACCTTGCATATGTACAGCAAATATAAGCAGTATGGATATTCAGTGGATGGCTATACATATATAAGTAGATGATTATCAGTAATTAAACTTAAAATTAAACTTAGTAAAACAGGATTTGTGGTTACCTTGGCAATGTGCTGCTGCTGAAGTTTTTATCACAATTCCCCATTGGACTGGGGGGAACGATCATCTCCAAATCGGCATTGGTGATCTTTATATTGGCTTGAGAAGGCTCCCGGTAGGAAGCGCTTCGTGTGAGAATTCGTTCTGTCTGGCCAGGGGACAAAGCGTGGGAAGTGGTCCTGATTTTGATTGGCTCTGGTTGGCTGGCTGTCAACATGTGGTGGCCCACTAGATCACAAAGTAAAGAGATATAACTGCTGGAGCTAAGATTAAAACTACACCGTGCAGGAAAAAAAACGAGAACTGGTAATATGACATTTTAATTGTAATTGAGTTTAGTTCCTGCTTTGAAATGGTCAAGTTAGATCAACTGAAGTGTGCTGTTTGTTAATGATTGGGATGATGTGCGTTATCTATCGGTATCAAATACACCTTTCCATACCTTGGTGGCTGTTGCTGACTTCTGATTGGCAGACGCTGTGAAAAGACGAGGGGGGAGGCTTCCTTAGTGTGAAGGGCAATGTTTGCCTTTTTGACTTATCTTCGCCTGGTCGGAAACTTCCCACTGCAAAAATTCCCTGAATACAAATATACACTGTCAATCTAATGACATGTGAGAAAAACAAATACATTAGGCTATTGTGAATACATTGTGGCATTGTGCTCAGCAAGTTTTTGGAACGTTTTTCCAGGCATCAAATTCAAAGTGAGAGAATATTGGCAAGAAAAAAACAAACAAAAAAAACAAAAAAACAATTACATTCATCAGTTTGAACATTAAATATCTTGTCTTTGTAGTTTATTCAGTTGAATCAATGTTGAAAAGAATTTGGAAATAATTTAAAGGGCCCTGTCTGCCGGTTTCACTCTGGAAAAGGCACTTTTTAAATACAGGATTTAAACAAACAAACTAGTTCTCAATTTACAGATCAGGGCTTGTCTTCATTTCTGGTGGTGATTTTGTCCTAAACCTCCACCCCCTCCACCTCCCCCAGCCAAACCGGCAGACAGGGCCTTTAATTCTGTTTTTATATGCATTTTAGATAATATTCCAACCTCACTCGAATTTGGTTTGTTTACAACATACAATTTTGGGGGTCTCCAGAAAAGTGATGATTTTGGAGGTATGAGGAGCCGACCTGACGGCAGCAATATTGAGGCTTCCCTTTATTATTTTAACTTGAGTAATGCAGGTTTAAAGGTAGTCATAGAGCTCCCTTTGCGGTTGCCCGGTATATTGTTTTGGTGACCTTAGAAATAACAGAAATCCAAGATGGCGGTAAGCATGTGCTACACTGTTGAATCCTATTAAGTTAAAATTGGGTGGAATTTGTTCTCCGCATTTGACCCATCCCATGGGGCAGCAGTGGCCGCATTTGGGAATCAAATCCCCCAATTCCAACCCTTAATGCCGAGTGTAAAGCAGATGGGAAAATGAATCCCATTTTTATAGTCTATGGGATGACCCAGCTGGGGGATTGAACCCATGACCTCCCAGTCTCAGGTTGGACACTCTCGCCCTAGACCACTGAGCTGGTATTATGTTGTTGATGGGGCAGGAATTGTCCTATACATGTGTTCAGTACGTGACAACAAAATGGCTGATATATTTTATTGGAAATATGAGATTGTTGAACATTTGATGTAGCTTGCCATTAGTATTAGTCAGTGTGTTAAGTATAGCTAGCTAACCATGTTTGCTATTATTGACTCTTTTCTGTGGTGTGTCAAATTTACAAGACATTTATTTAGACTTTTCAGTTCTTTAAGCACTTTTGTCTGTTTCTATAAAAAGTTTTTAAATTAGCTCAGATGTCTTGTGTATGTGGTGTTGACAATAGTCTTGTGTGTTGGATACTCACACATGACTAAATTTGTAGAGACCCCAACAAGTCCAAGTTACATTAAGCAGCCTCTCTTGCATCTACTTTCAGAGTTCAACACCCATCCATTTTGTTCTGTGAGCAGTACAGTCAAACAAATGAAAACAATTATTTGTTGACTGCATACCAAGTAGGTAGCAACAGCTATCCCGAGGATCCATCCACAGTAGACATCAACAGGGTGGTTTCGAAACTGTATGATCCTGGTTAATCCAGCGAGGATGGCCAACATGATGAAAGAAAACACCAAGAGAGGCTTCAGCAGCTTTGTGGAGTCTGTCAGCACTGTGTTTAAATACATCTGAAACACAATTCAATACATATTAGATAATTCAATCGTGTATCATGCTTTGACATCCATTTAATTTATGAAAAACATTATTTAAAAAAAATACTAAAGGTAAGTGCCATTGAGACAGAGATATAATAAGTCACCTGGTATGATTTGTGCGTGTGTTTCTTTACATGCGTGTGTGGACTTACGGAGACATAGACAGCTGCAAAGCCAGCCAAAGAGGCATGCAGGGAGGGGAAAGACTTCCTTTAAAAGAAGAAGAATGAGTTATTTGTGGCTTCACCCAGCAAAAAATATAGTAAGTGTTTGTGGTTTGAATAAGGTTGAAAATTATGTGAGAGACAATAGAAGCTCCCATGAAGACCGGCCGTTGGTCATGTACTGTATGTATGATCACGACCAGTTTTTTAAAGACATTATATGTTTGTAAATAATTCAATATGTGTATGTGTGCGGTGGGGGCACTGTCACCAAAATATTTGCAGTTGTGAATGACAGTATCGTTTGCACTTCACTTGTATTTCACTTAATTACTGTAGAATTACAGATGCCTTAGTTGAGTCCCACTTGTTTCATGACTCCACATTTTCACTGTGGCTCTTCCACACTTGACTTTTAAAGGACCAAATAAATCTACCTCAGTTCCAGTGAAGAGTGGTTCATATGGTAATATTCTATTCTGCAGTAGGTCAGCCATATGTTGTTGTACATCAGCAGCTTGTAGCTGCTAGCAGACAAAACACTTGGACAGTATTCTTCTAATTGCTGCATGTATGCTTGGGGATCCAGCATTTGGACACAACTTGGAAATGAAAGAAAATAGTTGCGCCTACTGTGGCCTACTTTGTGTTCCTCAAGAGGAATTTGCTCTGACACGCGACGATCTTTCAGTAAGAAGCCTGGAGGAAGTGGTGAATGATCTTTCTCAATCTGTAGCACCCATAAACCTCTGATCCTAAAATGACCCCTGTTGTGAACATCAGTGGGTCACGATGGTTGCTGATGGTTTGTTTCGTTTTGCCACGTGGTGAAATGACAAAATGTCCACTCCGCTAGTTTTAACTTTACAATGAAGATGATTTATTTACTCACAGTTTGTTTCAATTTTGTTCCAATATATACAAAAAAAAACATGAATGAACATATTCCACCACAACCATGACCAAACTATTTGCCTTTCCTCACTAGCAACACCTGAGTCTCATCATCCCATTAAGTAGTCTTGTGGCAAATTGGTGCCACTGCTCCCCCAAGTGGTGGGAGGTTTAAATCAACAAGATAAGATCTTAATAAACAAAACAGAAATAACTCGTACACCTAAATAAAATAAATAAATAAATAAATAAAAAGCAACACAAAAAAAGAACAAAATAAAAAAATAAAAAATAAAAATAAAAATAAAAAAACCTCATACACCTGAAATGCAATTCATTTGGAATCAGAGTTGGTGCCCCCTGCCTCAAAGGGAAGTAAATGCTGCTTTTGACATCTTCTTGCACACAATACATCGAAAACACTGCACATACAGTATACACTTCATCCTTACCTTCCCGCAATGATGAGAATGGTGTCTTGTCCAGAACAAATATCATCCAGAATAAAAGCTTCATCACAAGTTGATACATTAATGTGAGTCAAATTGGGTTTGCACACATCCAGCCAGTAAGGCGTGTGTTGTCCAGTGGAGAGCTGAAAAATGTCAGTTATCAATGCTGTCACACACAGGCCGAAGATATGGACACCTGCAAAGAAAGAATTAGAAGGATTTTATCCATCCATCCATCCATCCATCCATCCATCCATCCATCCATCCATCCATCCATCCATCCATCCATCCATCCATCCATCCATCCATCCTTCCTTCCTTCCTTCCTTCCATCCATTTTCATAGCCACTAATCCACACTCGGGTTGTGGGCGTGCTGGAGCCTGTCCAGCTGTCTTTTGGCAGTAGGCGGGCTACACACTGAACTGGTTTCTAGCCAATCGGGGTACACAAAGACAAACAACCATTCACACTCACATTCACATTGACAATTTAGAATGTTCCATCAACCTACCATGCATGTTTTTGGAATGTGGGAGGAAACCAGAGTACCCGGAAAAAAAAGAAAAGAAAAAAAAGCCACACAGGCATGGGGAGACTGCGATTGGTTGGCAACCAGTCCAGGGTGTCCCCCGCCTACTGCCCAGAGCCAGCTGAGATAGGCGCCAGCAGCCCCCGCGACCCTTGTGAGGAATAAGCGGTCAAGAAAATGGATGGATGGATGGATGGAGGCATGGGGAGAATTGCATGCAAACTCCACCCAGGAAGGCCGGAACCCAGATTCAAACCGACGACTTCTGCACTGTAAGGAAGATGTGCTAACCAGTCGAGAACCGTGTTGCTGAGTTTTCATATCCGCTATACTTTTGCGTTGACTCAGAGCTTCACTAGATATTTCTAATACCAGGTTGATTAAACACTTCATACACAACGAAAGTAGGTCAAATGTTGTTGATGAATTTGCTGGTGCTCGGTGGGCTCTAGTACATCAGCAATTCTCCTGAACCCCTTCAGATGCCCCTGACTTGTGGCTAGCAGCTGAAGCCAATAGGCTGGGGAGATCCATGAGAATGGAGCCCGAGCCACTACCATTGAAAACAGGCATACAGTATACTGCTGTAGGTGTTTTCTCACCAATGAAGCGAACAACTCTGCGAATGTAGGAGTTGAAATTACATCCTGCTGCACTGATGTTTGCCTCAGTCTGCATCGTCGAGGACCTCCTGGATAGATAGCAGAATAGAATAGCCTCTCCTATAAGAATCTAAACAAAAGAAAGAACAAGAAAAAAATAATAGCGTGCAACGATTCACTGGACAGCTCAATTAATATATTCCATCAATATTACAATTAGGGATGTAACGATATCCAAACATCATGATACGATATTATCATGATATGAAGGTCACGATATGATAATTATGACGAAATTGTGGGGGCATTGGCGATATTTAAAAAAGATCACAATATTGTAAAAAAGAGAGCTCATACTAAAAACAACAACAACAATATTGTGCTTTTGTACATAACAGCAATGCATATAAACCATCTTACAATCTCTAATAACAATATTGAGGCACTTACTTGGTAATGCAAGCACACATTGATTGCTTCACAAGCAAATTAGGTTCCCCTTTATCTGACAATTAGCATAGATTTTAAACATAGAAGGCCAAAACATCCCTAAGGAAAATTAAATTGCACTAATAAATTAGCCACTAGAGGGTGCTAGAACTGCACAAATGGAAATCAACCTGACTTTTCAAACAAATGTGTTCCTATTAAATATTGTGAACATGACGACGACAAGATTGTGGCAGTTTTAATATCACGATATCGCGATATTGCCCTTATTGTGACATCCCTAATTATAATGACTACTTTTGATGGTTAATGTCCCAGAAAGTAGCTTGTTCAGCATGCAGTCTATTTGTGACAAAAAGAGAACCAAACTGTGGAACTATTGAAAATTGAATGCTAATCAACATTTTGGGTTGAATTTTTGTATTAAAATATCAGTTGGTCTACCTGCTATTTAGAGAAGTAAAAGGTAATCAATCAGTTGTAAGTTAATCTAGTCTATCTGTGCCATCATCACCTTTATGCCGGCAGCCAGACAAGACAATGGCGTGGGGGATGGCAGGATAAGCTAACAGGCATAACAAATGAACTATTATGGTCCAAACACTTTGCCTTTTGCAAAGGTGAAGAAATAATTTTATTGATTAGAAATAAGTCACTCAATGTTTCGCCAGTGATCCATTAACGCACCATATGGGATTTCACACAACAACGCCGACCGTCCAGGCTAGCGGTAGTGCAAGGTAAAATAAATGTGCTGCTGTTTGTGTATTTATCCACTGCTAGCTAGATGTTGCGCTTTATTTATAATATAAAATTGATATTTGTGTTATGTTTACAAACAATAGCGGAAGTAGCAAGAAAACCTATTGTTAATTCAACAGTAATTTTGTATACCTGCCGTTAAAATAAATTGTTACACCCCTCGTTTTGAATTAACACACATATATTTACACAAAGAGGAAGTCAGACCCATTGGAGAGAACCCACGCACAGTGGGAACATGCAAACTCCACACAAGACACACAGAAATCCAAAACTGGCTTGCTGTGAAGCAACAGTAAGAAAGAAAGAAAGAAAGAAAGAAAGAAAGAAAGAAAGAAAGAAAGAAAGAAAGAAAGAAAGAAAGAAAGAAAGAAAGAAAGAAAGAGGCTATATTTTCTTAGCTACAACAATGATCTAAAAATCCACTCAACAAAAATGGGGGAGGAGATAGCTGTGCTTGTCAATGCAGAGCCTAAATAAGAACGTTCTACTCACAGTAGCAGTGGGAATGGCAAAAGCCAAACTGAAGAGCAGAGGCAGAGGGCAAACTTCTTTTTGGGGTATGATGTAGGGCAGAGAAAGACTTTTGTCATTGCAGCTGTACCCAGAATGCACTGGCTGGAAAATATCTGTTAGCTCCAGGAAGTACAGACTGATGACCGATAGGGCTAAAATAGGTATCTGCAATAAATAAATACAAACAAAACAGAAATAACAATTTCTTTAAATTAGACATGAAATGGTGGAATCCAGAATTACCCACACACAGACAAAGGGAGAAAATGCTAACTCCAAACACTCCACATTGGAATGCACACCTCTTAATTACACGTTGCTAACGCGACAATTACTCAAGCATGCTGCCTTATTCATTTATTTATTTATTTTTTTTAAATCATTTTTATTGTCACTCACTAACAATATGGCAATTGAGAATGTGAAGTGTGAAGTGAATGATGGGACCCAACTGGGATCCATTTTGTTGTTTTTTCTATTCAAGCCGTAATGGTCAAAAAATGTGCTGGCGTGTCTCTGTCCACAAAAGCAGAAGCAGGAATGGGGGAGATTACAGGCAGAGTAAGCACACAAATTGGAGTAAGGGAGAGACAAAAGAGTGCAGGGGAGCATAGTGAGGGTCAACCGGGTAGGTGAAAAATGAAAAGAAGTCAAATTTGGACACAAAGTGAATCAGTTCGAGGGCAGAGTGCATACCTTGCAACATATTGGCCAGGCGCCACAAACAACCTACATCAGGATTATGAAAACTGTTCACCCATTACTTCAGTTAGAGGAGAAAAGAAACAAGGAAACCGCTGTTAATTAATTAACAGGCAAGTGTTTCCTACAGCTGTTGCTGCTCTACAATAGTTCAGCAAAACAAACATATTACAATGCAATTTTTTATGGTCCCTGTGTTGGTATTTTACACTTGTTTTTTTGTAGCCTTTCGTGTATGTGAATTAATAAATCAATATAACTAACAATTCAATATACTGTTGTTGTTGTTTTTTAATTAGCTATTCATTTTAGCTACTTGGTTAGCAAATACTAAATAACTCATTCTTAACAAAAAATCAAGATTCCCATCACCACTATGCAAAACCCACTATGATATTTTCCTGTTTTAGCTGTTCTAGTGCGGCGCATGGATACAAAAATAAACCTAATTCAGTCCGCTTTGTTGCCTAGCAGCCGGTTAGCGGGTAGGATGATCTGACAGAGTGAGATATAAAATGCGGACACATAGCAACTGAGAGGTGAAAATCATCCATACAAAAACAAATAAATGAGAGCAACTGTATAATATATGACCAGACCACAAAATACTAGTACCAGTTTGACCACTGGATTGCTGGCCACATCAAAGATGGCTCACATCATAAGGTCAAATGTCCCTCATTACATTTCCTCTTCATAGTTTGAGCTGAATCCTTTAACTTTGACATACAGTGTCAGGCTCTTCCCCTGATTACATCTGTGAGATATGCCAGGTGCACCACCCACAGCAAGAGGATGCACATGCTTCATCAAAGAGACAAAAACGTCACTGTGAAGTTCATAGTCTCAGTCACGTTTTCCCACGAGACAACCAGCGTACGTCTGTGTGAAGCAACAGCTGTTCGTGCTCTGTCGCTCGAACGACAAAGCCGTTCAAACAGTCTGTGATTCAATGGACGAGATTTGATGGAATTGATCATTTAACAGCATAATCTATAAAAGTACATACATCAGCACTCGTTCTCTTACGAGACAGTGCTCCGCGATGAATACAATACATACATTTAATGTCCAAACAGTCCCTTCACATCACAGTTCTCATCATTGCAGCCATGACATCAGGTTTTCCACTGAAAATCATGTTCTTGGAAAAAGCTTTTCTTCCACGGTACAAACAGTTATTTCATAAAAGCTCGTCAGCATTCCCCAATAAACACCTGAGCGTGAAATAACAGAGCTGACCCCATTTTTCAGACATTCTCCCTTTCTTTCATGGGTGCTGATTGTGTCTTTGTAGTGCAAGCCTGCGACATATTGTCATTGTGTAAATGACAAGCATGAATCACGTTTATTTATCCCCAGCTTAAAAATAAGGTTTTCATCATAAGGCTTATGTACAAATATAGCACAAAACGCAAAAACGCACTAATTGATTTTTTTCCACAAGCATCATTATCTGTTACTGTATATGTGCAATTTTTTTAAATGTACGCCTCCAAGCATTGTCGTTTATGTTCCTGACGGAGGTGAAAAACTATTCTTATACAAAGCTTACAATGTTTTTTATTGAAAGCAGCGAAATTCATACTTCTTGGATTTTGACATGAATCGGAATTGGTATAGTGGAAAGATCCCTTTATGCTCCAAATATTGTGTTCATGAGTTTAAATAAATAAAAGATATTATTTGTCATCAAATGTAATTATTTTCTTTCACATTATTGCCCACTGTGTCATTATAGTCATCAGCGTACACTGTATTGTTGCTGCAGTGTCCTCTGATCTTTATTGCATTTTCTTTAATGTTGCTGATGATCTCATATAATATAATAACACTCAAATAATTACAAAAAAAACACACATCAATAATACCATTCAAAGCTTTCAAAGAACTACAAATGAGTTATTGTCCACAGGCTTTACAGTTGGTGAGCCTGTGGAAAACGTAGCCACAAAAATACAGAATATTTTTGAAAAAATTGCACCTGTTAAAACTAAAAATGGAGCGAAACAAAAGGCTCCCTGGAGAAATGTTGTGGTAACCATGCAACTAAAGAGAAGGTGCCGCCAGGTGCAGCAAGAGGAAGAAAAACAGAACCTATGATTCATCAATAAAGGAAAACTGAATGAATATTAGAGACCAATTAAACAAGCTACACAAATCTTTTTTTTCCCCCTCTAAAGTCATAACTGAAAATACAACACAATAAAAAGGTTTTCTCCATTGTTGACTAATTCATTAACCCACCACATAAGAAATGTTGTCTTATAAGCAATTTGCCTTCAATAACCAAATCAGTGCTATTAGACATGGAATCAATACACTACAAATTCGGCCTTTCCCATGGTATATTTTAACTGACTAAATTTGACAGCACAAAAACTTATTGTTGATCAGCTCAGGTCCTCCACCTGTTGCTCGGATCTCCTCCAGACTTAAATTTCGTAAGACAATTTTGTAACTAGTTAGCTGGTCTTCGAAATCATAAGCTGGTCTCTTCAGTGATATATGTTCCTGTCATAAGTTCGAATAATTTGACTGCAAGGTTTATTGCCAATTACAGGCCCATCGCCAATCTATTTCTCAGCAAAATTCTTTGGGGGGGAAAAAAAAAGTTGAGTTAATTTTTGTCTTTTTTTTTTTTTTTTTTTTTTTTTTTTTTTTTAATTTAAAGCTATTTCACATCCAAAACGCTTCTGGATATGTCCGTCTGGTTTTCACCCTTACCATAGTACAGAAACCATTCATCGGTTGTACTCCCAAAAATATCTACACTTGTTTTGCTTGACCTCAGTGTCGCTTGGGACACAATTTACAATACAATTGTACTGCAGAGGCTTGAACGATGGGGCGGCCAGTTCTAAACTGGTTCAAATCTGACCTGCATGACCTACATTGGCAAGTTTGCATCCAATACAAGGAACATTAGATGTGGGGTCCCTCAAGGGTCAATTCTTGGTCCACTGCTACTGCTATTATGTTCCTGTTTCTCAAGTCATACACAATATATTGCCCAAACTATGCAGATGACAGAACTTTACTGTACATTTGACTTCAACCTGATGATTTGTCTCCCATACATTCTCTAATATAATGTATGAATGTCAGATGACTTTGTACAACTATACCAAGACAAATAGAAATACTCCTATTGGGGGCACTGCCCTGCAGAAAAAAAATTGCAACACCTCTCTAATCCTTCTCCCTGGACACAATTGCGGCACAAAAACACACCATCACAGCGATAAAAAAACAAACCAACTTCTGAATGGAATAGAAATACAAAATAGTCAAAAGTCTGGACTTGAATGCGATTGAAATGCTGTGGCATGACCTTAAATGTTGATCATGCTCAAAAACCCTCCAGTGTTGCTGAGTTACCATTTCTGCACGGAAAATAGAGAGAGATGGGAAGGACTCATATAGAAAACAAACGTGATTTTCAGTTGATGCTGCTGAGGGTGGGCCAACCAGTTTTTAGGTTTAGGGCACAAGTACTTTTTCCACACAGGGCCAAATTGTACACCCCCCAGAAAAAAAAAAAATCACAATTTAAAAATTGCTATGAACTTGCATCATGCATTACACCATCTCGAACTGAGCTGGACCAAATCGAATGGTTTCACTTTAGAATTTACCATCCTTGATTCATATCACACCCCATATATTGAGGTACTTATCAAATTGTCTTTTATTGGAGAGACGCACACTGCTATACTTTGTTTACTTGGGTTATCTGGCTGATAGTTATCTATATATCTAGCTATTTATTTTTCATTTGTCTGATGATCATACAAATGGATGTGTGTATATATATATATATATATATATATATATATATATATATATATATATATATATATATATATATATATATATATATATATATATATATATATATATATATATATGTGTGTGTGTGTGTGTGTGTGTGTGTGTGTGTGTGTACGTTTGTGTAGTAGTATGGCATATAAATTAGTATAGTGACTATTTTTGAGCAAACTGACTCAACGGCCTTAATGAAGGCTCATTTAACAGAAACAAATGTAGCCTAATTATTTTCCTTATTTAACAAATTAATAAAACAGTTGAACCACAGTACTGTTTAAATTAGATAGATAGATAGATAGATAGATAGATAGATAGATAGATAGATAGATAGATAGATAGATAGATAGATAGATAGATAGATAGATAGATAGATAGATAGATAGATAGATAGATAGATAGATAGATAGATAGGCAACCAACCTCTACAAAATAAAAACATGGCAGCAGCGTAACGCTGTCCTTTGTCTCCTTCCCCAATTTCAGACGTTTGAGGGTAGTCATCCCGAGTCGTTGCTGATCTTCCCCGTTGCCAAGAGACAAGGCGCTGCACTTGACACTTGTGTTAATATTGACAAAATGGTCTCGTTTTCCTGCAAAATATTGTCTCTCGCCTGACGAGATGATGACCTGATGCTGATGCTTTTCCTGCGTTTCGGCTTGGTTGTCCTAAATGCGTGTATCTGGCGCTGTACCGAGGTTCAGTCTGATCGGCATGTCGTCCTCCCAAATTCAAACTGTTATCATAAAGAAGCGCGGTCCCTCAAGTCCACTGTTTAAATATGGAATGCCAAATTCGTTCCACCCCCGGCTCCGCTCCGCTGCAATAGATCGGTGTGGCTAACTTGCGGCTCGCGAGCCACAGCCACGCGCATACACACGCACGCGGCACACACCTACACATTCTCTCGTGCGCGCGCAAGCGGACGCATACAGCTTGCGCTATTCTATGCGTACACTTGATATTTAAAAAACAAAAAAACAAAAAAAAACACACCTGATTACAGCCAAAGTATCTATTTGCACCTTTCTCAAATTCTTACTTTTTTGGCATAGTTTCCCCACTTTAATGTGTAAGATAATACAATTAATAGACAAAGTTAACCGACACGCATTTTCAAATGATGATTTTCATTTTAGGGAAAAAAAAAAACTATTCAAAGCTACCTGGCTCTGTGTGGAAAAATACATGCCCACTATTAGTAGTTGGATAAACACAGTGGAACCTAACTTTACATTTTAGACTGCAGAATATTCCGCAGTCTAATATATATTTCAAAGTGCACACTGTCAACCGACTTGTGAAGCAATTTCACATTTCCTCTTATGTATTCACTAGGCTACGGATTGTTTGTTAAGTTAATAAGCCTGTCTACAACATGATATTAGATTGCTGTCACTGTGCGAGTATCACCCCTTGGGCCAACACCTTTTTCTGTGTGGTGGGGCAATTAAAGATAGGGAGCTAATGCTGCTGTAATGTTTAAAGTTCTGGATGCCCTTATTACAAAGTTACACCGCCAGGAAGTCATCGGTAAAAAGTGATATACAGTCACATAGAATAGGTATAACATTACCTTAAAGGATTACTTGACTCTTTGCTCCATTTTCAACAGTAAGAAGATAATATTTTGTCTATAATTAATGTGATAACGTCATTATTTTTCATGAACAACCAATTACCACTTGCTGTCGACAGAAGATGACATCACCTGTACCTGTTTTTAAAAGGTAATGACCATTCAGGGCTCATTTTGCTGACCCAACCCAGAAAACAGGTGAGCCGTGATTGGTTGTTATACCTATATTTCCTCAGCACAGGTGATTTCCTCTTGAGCCGACATCAAGTGGAAAAAATGTGATTTTAAACTCAACTCAACTCAAGCTTATTTAAAGGTATTAATTGTACATGAAAAATAATTAACTTAGAAAATTAATTCTGGACGAAACATTATGGCAAGTATCACTTTACATTTGCACTGATGACACTCCAGTCTGGTAGGTGGCGATCTTCCACCTGAACGCCTTGTTTCCACTTTCCAACCCACATTCAGTTCAAACGAGGAAGTCGACGCTACGGCTACCCGAATCAATGCTGTTTTCGGGATCCTTCACAAACTTCACAAATGGAGAAAAGCTTCAGTGAGTGGAAGAAACGGTGTCTCAGCAAAAGTGACCTTAGCAAAAAGGGAAACGTGGACGAAGATATTGTGCACTTAGTGTCTTTGCTTAATAGCTACGAGGAGTATTTCACCACCAGTTCATGCTCTGGACGCATAACAGTCATTGACACGGTGAGCGACGTGGTGTTTTGGTTTGAAACATGACTGCAGAAATACGTTAGTGTTATTAACACGTTTTTTTATATATATATATTTTTTTGACAATTTTTGACAAATGTAAACATGACAGTATCGTCAGAGTGCAGTCATTTCTTAAATCATCAAATAATTATCATAAGACCGACGTGGGTGAGTAGCCAAAAATTGAACAAAAGACCAAAATATAAAATAGGAATGTGCAACTATATTGCCGAAATGTAAACAGGTGACTGAAGCACATGGTTTTTCAATGTTTTTCAACTATTTTTGTTTTCAATGGCTAGTAGCCTAAAAAAAAAAGAAAAAAAAAAAAAAAGTAATCTAGTGCGACGTGTGACCTTGATTTTAAATAAATAAATAAATAAATAAAATCATCCCTCAACATACCTAATAGTTATTTAGTTTTATAAGGTCTCAGTAATAGCAACTGTTTACAAACACTATGTTTAAATTTCTTTAAACAATGCTCTCATGTTTTCGTTTTTCGTCCCACAATTTGACAATTTGCCACCAGCTCAAGTGTAGTTAGTTGACTTCTTTTCCGTAAATCACATAAAACTGAAAAACAAAAAATGTTTGAAAATATTAAATTCACTTAAGCACTTATTAATGGTCGGGAGGGAGTTGAGCCAAATGATCACAATCAGATCACTTGCAAAGACAAATCATCATCAATAGTGTTGTTCCGATACTGACACCAGTATCGGGAGAGACCCCGATACTGCATTAAAACAGTGGTATCGGCATTGGAAAGTACTAACAAATAACATGCCGATACCATTATTTCTGACGCTAATATAGGACTTTGGATGCAGCATCTTGTGTCTTGCTTGTGCACGATATCAAAAAAATAAATAAATAAATAGCGGTATCGGAACAATTCTCAAAATCAACAGTCCACTCAAGAAAAAGAAAACACAACTTACAAATCTTCTGTTTAACAATCTGGTATATCCTCTCCCTTGTCTTGGTTATTTCTCTGTTTTTAGGCTCCCGAAAGCTGTGTTGTACAGAAGAAGAATCTTGTCTGGTTGTTTGTCTCGCATATGAAATGCACATTTGATGACGTGGTGAGGATCATTTTTCCAATGTCATGAACTCAATGATGTGACAACTTGAATGTTTGCCGATTACAACCTTATTGACTTTGCTTTCCAGATGTCTGCTCTGGACAGCTCGTGTGGAAGTGCTGTTCTGAAGTTTGAGCCATTTGTGCTCCATGTTCAATGTAGGACACTTGAGGATGCACGGTTAATGGTGAGGAACAGGGTTTTTGTAAAGAACTTAACACAAACAGTGTAAAGTCATTCATCACACATTCTGGTATTTATTTTCACTTTTAGTGCTGCACACTGTACAAGGTGCATTTAATAATCACAAACAAAACAGGTCATCTCCATCCATCCATAAATTTTCTTAACTGTTTATTCCTATCCCAGCTGGCTTCGGGCAGTAGGTGGTGTACACCTTGAACTGGTTGCCAGCCAATCACAGGGCACAAAAAGACAAACAAACAGGTCATCTCAAATAGATGGGAACCCCCCCCCCCACACACACACACACACTATCAATACATTAAACCGTACAACACTAAGATTCCACCAGATGGTACCCTGTCATACTTAAAATTAGGTCTGTCAATTCCAAATTTTGATCACATTATTTCAATAACATAGAATTAATTTCATATTTGTTCAGAATGTACAAAAAAAATATTTTAGAGTTTTGATTTTTTAATATTTTTATTAACGTGAAAGTGGACAAATATATTTGCCTTATGCAAATATTGTATCTTTTAGTTTATTGATACAGTAATTTATAGTAATTGATAGATATATGACGGTAAAAAGATATATAATGTTAAAATGAAAGCAAAACATTGAGTCATTAATTTGTATTGAGCTAAATGTGCATATAATTCTGCCGCTAGGTGGCATCAGTGTTTCATGTTGGACACCAATGGCGCCGTTACTTGTCAGTAAATGGCACTGTTCATCCGTCAGTGTCCTGTCAGCAAAACTAGGTTGACAAACAGAAAATGTATAATTAACTTTTCTCAAATTTAACCCCACATTTTTATTTTTATTTCCATTAAAATCTCTTTTCTGTTGTTTAGCTTGCAGCGGCTGTCCAGTCTGGCTTCAGGAACTCTGGTCTCACTTTGAGCAAGACTGGGAAGATCATCATGGTACTGTCAAATTTCTAAATACAATGACACAAATGACTTCCGCGTTCGACGTATTAGTGCAGCCAACCTTCCGGTGCCGGGAGACTTCAGCGGAACGCACTGTTGATGTGATATAAAACTCGAATCCTAAATCCTTACCCCACTCAAAAAGAACGGGCCGCTCCAATTGCCTTAACACATTGTCTATCAGAATTTTAAAACCCAGAGCCGTAATTTTGATGGCTTGAGCTCTGGTAATGATGTCATTGCTTATAATGATTATTACACAGAAATACAAGCCGTTTGAGTAGCTAGTAAAGCCATTTTATTAATTAAAAAAAAAAAAAAAGTAAGTTATGTATTGTAGCTCCTCTATGGGCCTGCAAACTATTCTACGGCCCCCACCCAAGACAGTATATAGCTGAGGTGTTAAATCTTCAGATGGAACCTGCCAGCTCACTGTTCATAATGCACGATTTTCATTGTTCCATTTCTTTTTGGTTATTTTTTAAAATTTTTATTTTAATGATGTTATTCGATAAGAATAATGTATTAGTACATTAACATGATTGAATTAATAGAGAGTGGAACTAGATAAATTAGTGCACTTCTTCCTACTCCTTTTGATCATGTAAATTCTGACATTGATGAATTATTTTCTTTCCTCAAATTTTTATTTGAACTTCAACTTATATTTTTGTAATGTTCAATATACCAACCAACCAACAACAACTTGCTGGTCTGTAGCCAAGTCTTCTCCTTCTCCTCTGACAGGATCCGACGATCTCTTCCTTGTCAATTAGGGCTGTGCCGATCCATCCAAATATCGGTATCGGATCGATACCATAGCGCTAGTATCGATATTTTACATTTATTTTGATTTTTCATGGGTCCCTGGCGCAATATATACTCCAAAACGCTGACAACTGGTCGAGGTTCTCCGAAGGACAACAAATGTTTCAACCTCAATATTTTTATGTATTTATTTATTTAAATAATTTGCTCTTACCTTTATATTTAATGTAATGAAAGATCTGAGCCTTGCAAACTTCACTGTTTGCATCGACCGTCCAGAGTATTATCTCAATATCTTGAATTGTGACATTTTGCAGCGATTTATTGAATTTTTTACGTTCACTGCATTGTTGATGGCATGATGCAGACGAATCTGAGTAGCACCCAGATATACCTTATAAGAGAAAATTGAAAGTCTTTCTTAGCAATTAAATGCACATATAGCGCTTCTCCCAGACTGGTTGGTACAACAGTATGCCATACACGATGGAATTTTCACCGTAGAGGCAAGAAAATAACATGAAAACATCGCGGAGAAATCAATGTATTCAATTTAGGCAGCCTTGTCCGCCGGAAGAGCGCATTGCCCCAAATGGAGCTCAGCACTGCCACCTGCAGCGCGGTACGTGGTGGGCTTCAGAGAGATTGCAGTTTGAGAACTGCCAAACCCCATTGTAATTTGTGCAAATTCATGTGTAAGGTAGTAGCTAGAATGTAACAGCCTCACATTGGGCTTGGTATAAAGAAAAATGCAGTACAGTCAGAAGAGGAACTAATTGCTCCAAAGTTTGGAGCAATTAGTTTGGAGTCCAAACTCCCATTTTTTAAGAATGACTTGCCTCAATGTCATTCATTTTATTTTAGACTAGTGTTTTTCTTAAAGAGTTCTCATGTTTCACGTATAATCTGCTGTATTTTCTATCTGTAGGCAGTGCGCTGTACCCATAGCCTGGAGGTTCCGCTCAGTCACCAAGGAAAGCTCTTGGTTTCACATGAGTATGTACATTTCTTAATTGGCATAGCCAATAAAAAGATGGAAGAGAATTTAAGACGAATTGAAAGGTGAGTATGGTGTTTGGTTCACTTTTCTTAGGTATTTTGTGAATGGAAATGTAGATACAGGTCCAATAACTAACAACTTCTTTTTTTCTAGGTTTTATCAGAGCATCCAGACAACTGTGATGAAAAACAAACACCAAACACTACTGGACAAAGAAAAGAAGCTTGCGACAAAGAAGAATAAATCAATTGTGAGGCAAAAACTAGGACATCAAACTGATGATTGTCATAACAATGAAGGCAGCAGTATAATAGAAATGGATGAAGATCTGCATTTAGCTAAATGTTTTAGTAGTGTTCTGTGAGGCACTTTTCATTATGTCTGTGACCAAGTTCATTTATAAACAATTACAAATAATTAAAACTGTATTTTGTCAATGCAGCACTTGTGGTTTGGCTCGTGACACGCTGACCAGTTTCAGCCAGCATCTTCACAATGTATTGGGGTTGCCCATTTCATACCAAAGAACGTTAAATATTTATGACGCAGAATCTGTCTCCTTCCTTCCTGAGCAATACGGTGACTGGACATCCCTGTTTCGTTTATACATGCGTACAATTGCTTGAACAGATGCAGCTTGGCGCCGTCAGGCATCTGGAAACCACACCCAAATGATTAACCAGACCATCTATCCTGGTTATGGGGCTAGGCTAGTTTCATTAAACTTCCCCACTGGAACATAAAGAAGTGTGTGTATATATTTGAAGGCACACTCACCTTCAAATACATTCACAGGTTTATCTGTAAACCCATTGGAAGCTTCCAAAGAGATTACCTTGTGTTTTTACAAAGTTGTCAATCTTAAGGTATGTCAACTTCTGACTTTCAAAAAAGGAATGACAAATTGTCTTAAATACATTTTTGTCTAGCACTTTACAAAAATTAATAAATCATCCAATTGACCTAAAACCGTAATTTGTGTCTGCCAAACACACGCCGCAAAACGTGCATGCTTGGCACTTGATAACTATTCACTCGGAAGACATGACAACAAAATACTGTAGGCTCCAACATTTTGGAAGTCAGTTTTAATGTTACAAAATGGCACTTAAACATCAGATGAAAACATTTTTTTTTTGAGAAATACAATATAATTGAGTTTAAGAAGTTTAACAGGAACACCAGAACACAACAAAAACGGCACACTGAAGGAGTAATCGACTGACTACACATGGCTTAATGCAACAACATGTTAGATCAGGCAATTGGTCATTCATTCATTGATCAAACTATACACTCATTTTAAGGGGAATTGAGAGAAGTAAATACACACACACACAGTGGACTCCTGCTAGTTCCAAGTGTTAGGGACCTGGCTGGTACACAAATAGTGAAAATCTGCATAACTGAAATGCAAAAGTTGGTGGTGGTGGTTGGGGGATGACCGAAGCTTTTATTTGCTTTACTTATGTTCTTTAGTAGGGGCAAAATAAAGTTCCATGGGTTTGTTCACCTTCCAGTATTTTTCACTGACCAGCTCCAAAGAGAAAGAACCATTCAGAACCTGCGGAGAGAATTCAGAAATACATAAATACACAAATGATGGACCCAATCTGATTAGGGAACTTATTTTGTCAATTAACAACTTTTCTTTCTTTTTTTTTTTTTTTTTTTTTTAAATAAAGCCTGGTGCCACATTGTTTTATAAGACTGCAGAAACTGAACAAACACTGCATTTTCACAGCCTTTGATGGAGCTTGCATTGAATCTTGGCTACAACAGAGTCAATATTGCAGCGATATTAGCGGCTAACTGCTAATGTTTATATGGCCAAGAAAAGGTCAATTGATTGGCTCCTGTTCACATTTCCATCACATCTGATCGAGTAAATATGCTCACAGCTTGTCACGGTAATCTTGTGAGTCCCATACCATACGTATGCTTCCCTTTGGAAGGTAATTGATGGGGGTCGAGGGTTGCCTTATGTGTATAATAATATGTAAGCTTATTTTGGACCAAACAGAATTTATAATATATATTATTTACGTTAGCAAAAATTTGAAGTTAAGGTGCAGCGTGTGCAGTATGGCATGTGGGGCGCAAGTTAGTTTTGATAGGGGCGGTTAGCGAAAACTCGTGTAGGCGTGCCTCAAAACAACTCAAAATTAATATTATTAGGGTTGCAGCTATCAAATATTTTGGTTTTCGGATATCCTACTGAAAATGCTAGCGAATAATCAGGTATTTGGATAGAAATAAAAATATACCAGTACAGTATATAGCCTACTTTCTTGGTTAAAGAACAATTATAAATACAGAAGACAAAAAAACACATTTTAGCAACTAACTGGTTTTCATTTTTAGATAATCAGCTAATCAACAAGCTTGTCAGCAAACTATTTTCCTCTAAAACAGATTTTAGACAAATCTCTCCCCATACATTTTATTCAATAGACCTAAAGTGACGTGATGACTAATAATATTTTTATTTTTATTTAAGAGAACAAATGCATGCGCAGTTAAAACATCCCATTTGTATTACAGTATTTCACCGATATTGTTCAATGTTTTCCAATAAAATAAGATTGGAACACTGAAGGTATACACTGCTTGTTATGAAAATAAATAAATAAAAAATTGGCATCAGCAGGTCAGACTTTTTAAAAGATCAGATTATAGGTGATCGGCCGGAAGATTTTGATTGGTCGAGTCCTGAATATTTCCGCTTTAATGTTATACCTACTCGGCAGTATAAAATAATATTGAATATTGAAATTAATAATAAAAAATACCCCAAAATTTTTCAGCAGGCGCTTGCATGTCACACTTCAGCATGTCCACTTGAAAAAGTCACCGCTCGTCACTGATATAAACTATAAATGGTTTTAGTGAAATAAAATTACTTAATTTCTTCCCCTTTCTGACAAATCCACAGATGCAAATAAGGATCATCACAAAACAACATGTGAAAAAACCCAACTTGTGGACGGTTTACAAATGGAACTCCTGAAGTGTGCAGCTTCACACACTTTATACTTCAATTTGTGGCACGGTTTCGTTGGTGAAAAGTATTTGTAGTGCTTCCATCCCTCGCTATAACTTGTCTATCACACTAAGTATAGCAAGTATAGTGAATTCTTGCTAGCCATTCATGCTCACCGCTAACACCAACTGCTTCCTTGTTGTCAGACTGCTCACTGGCTGACTCGCTGTCACTCGCCGAGCTCCCTCCCTTACAGATTGTGATTTCTTCCTATTTTTTTTTTTTTTTTTAAACAAAGCAATTATTTGGCTGTGCATTGCGTATTGGAGAAGATGAGAGACAAGCGCTTCACAAGACCGAAGTGTCCCCCTCCTCTGTGCACGAAAGTGGAGGGGTGGGGGCTGCATGGGGCAGTGACACTGTCAGGAGCACAGCAGAAGCGCAGCAGAGCAAGAATCACAGTGCAAGTTTGAACTATATCGATATAGACAAAATAGTCCAATTCCATATCCCTTTAAAAATATATTGATATCATTTTTACATCGATATAATCACCCAGCCCTAAGTCCAACCCCTCTTCTACCAGAGCCCAAGCCACATGTGGAGGAGAGTCAGAATTTTTCTGCCTCACACACCAGCTTGGGCTCCTTCCCCGCCAGAGAGGTGACATTTCATGTCCCCAGAGCGAGCTTCTCCAGGGATCGGACCACCAACATTTTCAGTATAGATTATTTAAAACTGGCAATTTAACATACTGCATAAAAATTTTTAATAATAGAGATTTCTTTTTTGTCCAATCATGCAGTGCTAATATATACACCCACACACACAGTGGTGTCTTAATATAAATTAGGGGTGTGAATTGCCTAGTACCTGACGATTCGATTCGTATCACGATTCACAGGTCACGATTCGATTCCGATTAATCCCGATACGAATGGTCACGATTCGATACCGATTAATCCCGATACGAATTTATAAGTCGATTGTTGCGATTTTTTTTCATTCATATTTAGAAAATACTAATCAGTAAGCTTGTAGAGTGTAAGATTTATATGAAAATGTATTATTTATTTATCTGAAATTTCAGTCTTATAGAGGTTGTAATCTGTTTCATGTTTGAACAGCATTAAAATAAAAATATTAAGGCTTAATGTGACGTTCATATAACATTCTTCCATGCTCAAGGTGTGAATCCTAAAAAACAAAAACGATTCTGCCGATTATTGAATCGATTCGAGAATCGCGCGATGTAGTATCGCGATATATCGCCGAATCGATTTTTTTTTAACACCCCTAATATAAATGTATATGTACTCACGGTGAACTGGTTTCCAGCAGTAGGTATGTAGATGGTGTACTGTTTCTCTGAAGCTGCCTCCATATTCACAGGACTGGCCTCTGTGTTTCTTCGAAGCTCCTCCAAGGCCAGACGCACAGCCAAGTATTTTGACAGGTGGTCCACTGTTGCGTTTCCAGAGGTCTTGATGTAGCGAGGAACAAACTCCACACTACATCGATACCAGCAATAATTATTAACATGTCCACAATCCTCTTCTAAAAACAGCTCATTAGTGATGGCACATTGATTTCTGCCCGGCCTAATTTAAGTCTTAGTTAACTCAAGACTAGGACGAGTCTGACACTATTTTAATCCATGTCTGAGAAAGCTATTTCAGTCACTCCTTGATTAAAATATGACTTAATCTAGAACTAGGTATATTCCCTGTATGGGGAACTGGCCCATTAAGTTTTGATTTACCTGTTGTGACCGTCATCCTTTTCCATGAGTGTGGGATGAGGCCTGAAAACCAATTCTATTTCACTCGCACCGCTGTCAATCACTGAGTCGCCTCCTCCGTTCTCAGCAGCATTGTCCATGTCAAGTCCACTGTCATCACTTGTCTTGGTGCGCTTTATGCTTGGACCAGCCTCCTGAGGGATTGTGTCAAATTCATAGTTAGTATGGGGGGGTCTGAGCGCTTGCACAAATGAGCTCTCTGCTTATAGCTTCCATAAATTAGCTGTATACTCTCACAACTGATGATGATCATAAAGATGCAACTGATGTCTAGACGTCTGGCTTTAATTGAAGAGAACTAATTTTACTACTGTGGTTCCTCAATGAACAGTGGTCAAACTTTGATTTGGTCAATTTTCAAATAAAAATTCCGTATTGACAATCAGATTAAGCAATCATTTGTTTATTTGATATAAACAGCCTCGTTCAAAAAAACAAAAAATCCGAAGCAGCCATTAAAAAGTTTGACTCCCATTCAAGTAGAAGGTAAACAGTCAGCCTTAATCTAAATAAAAATTAATACCAGCTGTTCCTGATGTGTGCGTGTTGGCCTCTTAGGGGCAGTGTGGTGTCATGTCACTCTCAGAAGTCGATGTTAATTTTCCACGAGTATGTCAATGGGATTTTACATTGACATTAGCACCAGCACTGGGAAAGTTTCTAAAAGGAAGCATTTCTTGTATATATTTAGGCATGTTAATTCTTTTTGTGTGTTCACAGACAGTAAGGGAAGAGTCACACACATTACACGCTTTCTGTACAAGCAACACATTCAGGATGCTTTCACAACAAAAGAACTTGCCAATACATCACACTGTTGGACACAATCATTTTTCTTCTATGTCGTGGTAAATGGTACTTCATTTATATAGCGCTTTTCCACCTTACAAGGTCCTCAAAGCACTCTACACTCGACTAGTCATTCATCTACTGATGAAGCAGCATCAGGAGCAACTGGGGGGTTGAGCATCTTGCTCAAGGAGGATACGTCAACATGTTCACAGTGGCATAGGATCAAACCCACGACCTCTGGGTTGCGAGACAACTACTACCACTGATCCACGCCACCTCAATGCTTAATGCTTTTATGATAAAGAGGAGCCTAAACCAAAATCACTATTAAGTTTAAATTAATGACCCAACTATTATAGCTGAGTAAAAATGTCATTTTTGTTTGAGATCATTGGAAATTACCTGATTGCTGTGGACAGACGCATTACTGCAGTGTGAGGAGTCTCCATTGTCTTCAGCTCCACTACCATTCTCCACTGTTTGTCTTTTACCACGCTGCAGTCTGACAATAAAGGAATGCAATCAGTACAGTGTGCAGTTTCGAAACAATGTTTTCACCAACAGTACAGGGCAGTTCAGTTCAGTGCACATTATCAGTGTTTATGACCCAGGCAATCCCACTTTTCAGCATGTCTTTGCAAGGGTACCAGTCTCATTTTTGAAGTTTAAATACTACTATAGAAATATACCTGAGCAAAGTAGAGGTGTTTATATATATTTAATAAATAAAGAAAAAAAAAGCGTCTCTTAACTGATCAACAGAAATGTTTTAGTTAATAAATATTGATTGTAGTTTCAGCTGGAAAAAGGTACAGTATTTTATACAGTTTGTATAATTGATTATCTATAGTGATGCACGATATAAAAAAAACTTTCAACTGATAATTTCCTGCTTTGTACGGGCGATATCAATAAATTTATATTTAATATAGTCTTCATATAATCTGCAGTTTGTGCATCCAGGAGAGTAATAAATCTACGCTGCAGTAATGAAAAATACATATTTTATTTTAGATCTATAACAGCAAACGTACGGAGCCCCTAAGGTGACATGGTAGGAAAAAAACAACAACAACTTTGCGTTCCCTCGCAAAACATTTTGCGTTCCCTCGCAAAGATTGCGAGGGAACGCAAAGTTGTTTTTTTCGCCTGCCATGTAACCTTCGCTGCGCCGTGAACACTTCCGGGTCATCTTCCATGTGAACAAAAGCGACGAGGATGGAACGTTTGTAAACATGAAACAAAATAGTGGGAAAGCTTTCCCAAAGCGACTATGATGGAGCATGTATTTTCACATTGCTTTGTTTACACGTCGCTTTTGTTCACATGGAAGATGACCCGGAAGTGTTTACGGCGCAGCGAAGGTGACATGGTAAGCGAAAAAAACAACTTTGCGTTCCCTCGCAAAACAACTTCGCGTTCGAACGAAAAGATTGCGTTCCCTCGCAAACTTTGCGAGGGAACGCAAAGATGTTTTGCGAGGGAACGCAAAGATGTTTTGCGAGGGAACGCAAAGATGTTTTGCGAGGGCACGCAAAGATGTTTTGCGAGGGCACGCAAAGATGTTTTGCGAGGGCACGCAAAATGTTTTGCGAGGGAACGCAAAGTTTTTTGTTTTTTTTTCTACCATGTCACCTTAGGGGCTCCGTACAAACGCATATGTCTGTTTAAAATTTATTTTCATTCTATATCGTACAAATATTTGTAGTCACTTGATGTTGAAGACAACGTTAGCAAAGGCACTCACTGGCTAAACATTTACCATATGAAATGGTTAACATAAAAATGCACATTAGCATGTTGTTGTGTTCTGGCGTGATTACGGCCGACAGAAACTGTTGAAAATTGGCATTAAAGAGTTGTTGTTAATTCGCCGCTTGGCCTGACCATTCACAAATGCTACAGTATTAATGCTTTGATTGCACTGGGCATAGTAGATATTTCTCTGAAAACTTAAACAATGTACTTTTTCTTTTTAATGGGATAATATTAGGGATGCTGTGATCTGATACGTGGCTCGGGTATCGAGCCAGATATTGAGGGAAGCCATTCGGCAGCGAGGCGGGCCCCGTGTCGCCGGCTTGCGGAAGCCGCCTCCTTGCCACCAGCTCGCTGACATCGGCGGACCTTCTCGAGAGAGAGCGGGGACTAGTTGGTCTCACCGCCGGCCAAGCGGGGACCTCCACTCTTTCCTCTCACGGTAGTCCACCGCTGCCCGACCAGGGCCTGCCACGCTGCCGAGCAGCTTCCGCAAGTGACGAGCAGGCAGGCTCCGTGGAAGGACGGCCACGAGGAAAGAGGCAACGGAGTTTGTCGAGGCGGGCGAGACAAAGAATAATGTAATTAATTATGCCTTGTTGTAATGGCATTTTGTATATAAAAGGTGGCATTTGGTGATCATCCATTTTGTTAAACTGAAGAGCAAAAAAGCATGTAGCCTATCATCTTTACGTGCAGACATGAAAGACTGTGTAGACCAAAGCAGGTGGTGCAGGAGAGCCTTGGCCACATTATGCACAGTTGAAACAACACTGCCTGAATGTAAGAAAATAAAAGTGTACTATGTAATGATTACAATCATTTAATTTACATTTAATACATGTATTGAATATATTGAATGAAAATCATACTCCAATAAATGTTCAAAAAATATTTCCAAGACATCAAGAACATGAAGCATTTTATTTTTTTTGGGTGGAGAGGAGACTACTGCAAAGACAATTTCGTATGGATCGGAATCGAATCGGTAATGAAAAAAGTGGATCGGAGCACCCCTAGATATGTACCATCTTTTCCCAAATCGGCAGATACTTTTATCGGTTCAATCAGTATTGTGCACCCCCAGTTATTTATTGTCCACAAACAACAATGTGCCATGTTGTTTCTGTCCACTTTACACACAGACTGATGATGAAATGCAAGTCTAATAAATGTGGTGAAAACAAACATGGCTGTATGGCTTCGTCTGAATATGAGTGTCTACCTGAATGCATGTGGGAAACTGGTTTACCTGGTCATTGCCTGTATCTTCAGACCTTCCTCTATGCTGTGGGAAAGTGCTTGCTGGTTGTTATGCTTGCTAATGCGGGCCAACACTCTTTCCTGGTGTGCTTCATACTCATCCCGGCTGGGGTAAATTTTACCTGATGGGATAAATGACATTTAAAGGGATATTTGACTCATTGAGTCATTTTCAACAGTAAGACGATAATATTTCATATATAATTAACATGATAACTTCACTATTTTGTGTCATTATTAAAAAATGTTCCCACTTGCTGTTGACTGAAGATGTAACCCATGCTTAGGGAACAGGTAACAGTCAATCATGGCTCAGTTTGCTGACCAAACCCAGATAAAGATGAGCCGTGATTGGTCGTATTCAGTCTCTTCTTTTTTTTCCCCCCAGCACAGATGATTTCATCTTCAGTCGACAGCAATTGGAAAATGTGTTTTTAAAGGTATTAACTGTACATGAAAAATAATGAAGCTATCAAATTAATTCTGGACCAAATATTAACTTTTTCACTGCTGAAAATGGCCCAACGTGTCAAGTATCCCTTTAAGACTGCTTCTAGAGGATCAGCAAACAATATACAAGTATTATTGTGATTTTTACTTGACACACTCAGAGGATCATCCTCTGTGGGGTTAAGACAAAAAAAACAAGGAATCAAAGATTGGTGCAAGAACTCAGTAGGTACTACACACAAATGGCAGTGAAACTTGCAATCAAGTCTGCATCATAATTAGAAAAAGTATAGTCGTGGCTGACCACAATGTAACCCAGTGGACATCCTCCAACCTGCATTATATACCAGAGGTTTTCAATCGATTTTGATCGTGGGACAACCATTCTAATTAAGAAACAACAATGCTGTTGAGTATCAGAAAAATTTGCCCCTATAACACATCCAAAATTGCAAAGCCTGAAGAATTTGTCTAAAGGGTAACATTTACACACATGAACAATAGGGATCCCGGACTGACCCTTGAACCAAAATTTCCTTCAGCTGAACGAAAACAAAACGGAGCTCATTGTTTTCGGCAATAAAGAAAAGAGGATTGCTGTTAAAAAACAGCTTGAGTCACTGTCTTTAGAAACTAACGACCAAGTTCGAAATCTTGGGGTACTAATAGACTCAGATCTGACCTTCAGCAATCATATTAAATTCATCACTAAAACAGCCTTTTACCACCTGAAAAACATATCCAGACTGAAGGACTGCATGCTTCAAGCAGACCAAGAGAAGCTTATCCATGCTTTTATCTCCAGCAGACTAGATTACTGTAACGGTCTTCTGACTGGACTCTCTCAAAAGAACATGAGACAATTGCAGCTCATTCAGAACGCTGCAGCTCGAGTTCTGACCAAAACAAAAAGATCAGAACATATTACTCCAGTACTTAAGGATTTACACTGGCTCCCTGTCAGCTGTAGAATCGATTTTAAAGTTCTGCTACTCGTCTATAAATCACTAAATGGTTTGGGTCCTGAATATATCCAAGAAATGCTGATTGAGTACAAACCCAGCAGGGCTCTGAGATCTACAGACTTGGGCCAACTAGTGGAACCCAGAGTTCGAAGCAAACATGGTGAAGCTGCATTTAGCTATTATGCTGCACACAGATGGAATAGGCTACCAACAGAAGTGAAGTCAGCCCCGAGTGTAAATGCTTTCAAATCCAGGTTAAAAACTTTGCTTTTTTCTTATACCTTTGATTAGGGACTTTTAAACAGCTTTAATTAAGTGTTTTTTTAATTATTATTTTTATTTTTATTTTTATCATTATCATTTTAAACTTCCTTATGTTAAATTTTTTAAAGTTTGTTGAATAATGTTTTAAGATTGTTAGTTTGTAACCTATTTTCATTTATTTTTCTTCCTCTGAATGTTAACTACTGTTTCTTGATGCTTATGTGTTGTCTTTCCTCGTGTAAAGCACATTGAGTTGCCTTGTGTATGAAATGTGCTATACAAATAAACTTGCCTTGCCTTGCCTTGCCTTGCCTTGCCTTGAGGAACCAAACATTTCATGGCCAAAACTTCTAATGGTCACAAAATAACTCCTTGCTTCCAAAAAGGACCTGAACCAATTCAGGACAGTTCCATTTAGTACTACCCAAGTTTCCAACCGCATATTATGGCTTATGTATCAAATGCTGCACTAATATCCAAGACTTGAGTTGATCTTTCCTCTATCAGTATTAAATCGTATTTATCAATTAGCATTTAATAAGATCTGTATCTGTACTCAGAAGAGATCTGACACCTGATATTTATTGAATAGTTCATTTGAGTTCAAGAAATTGCAGATATGATTAGCAGTCAAACAAAACAAGTAAACTTACTTATCAGGGCATCAAAATTAGGGTCTGGACGCAGTGACCTCTTGGAAACCAATTTCTTGCGACACGTAGGACATTCTTTATTGCTAAAATCACAAATATCACAGGACAAAGAAAATACATTAGCTGCATAAAAAGATACCAGTAGTGCATTGAATAATCTATTACTCGACAACTTATCAATTATTCTTGATAATCAATTAATCATTTAGAGACTTTTTAATTTACAACAGTTCAAATTTAATTTTAGCCTTTCAACAGTAAATATTCAAAAATTTCTATAATACTCAATGAAAGCAAACTATCTTTGGGTTGAAATAAAATCAAACAAAATGGTTAAACATAGTTCATCTCTACATAACTTCAACCATTGTGTGTTCTATACAAAATACATATATGTTATTAACAAATGGCAAAAGACAATAAAAAATTGCCATTAATTTCCATTGCCATAAAAATCAGATACATGGTCACATTGGTTAAAAAATAAAATAAAATGGAAATGACCTGCAGTGCAGTATGAAAACAGCCTTGGACAAATTTGGCAGTGCAGAAAATGATAAAGCCAAGGATTTTTTTTTCCTTAGGTTTTTAAAGGTACGGCGTTATGTGTTTGTGTGTTTTTGTTTTCAGCATAGAGTTTCTCATTTTCGGTTTTCCGCATTGGCTCAGAATTGTCATTCTGGTGCATCCCAATTAATAATAATGGATCAGATTTATATAGCGCTTTTTTTAGACACTCAAAGACGCATCCCCATGGATACATTATTCGTGCGCGCTCACATTCAAACTGTGATGGCGGTAAGCTGCTGAAGTAGCCACAGCTGCCAGAAGTGTGGTTGCCATTGTGTGCCTACGGCTCTTCCGACCACCACCAAACATTCACACCTTTCAGAAACCAGGGTGAGTGGCACTGTGTGTGAAGCGTCTTGCCAAAGTACACGACGACACATGACTTGGGAAGAGGGGATGTTCGAACAACCACCCTTCCGGTTACCTGACGACGGGCTCTTCCTCCTGAGCCACGGCCACCAACGTCTAAACTTAATTGGGGGCTGTCAACAACTTATTTTGTTTGTTTGTTTTTTTACCATTTGTGGCAGGCGTTTATTTGTATCCCTAGTGGGTGGCCCATACAGTTAATTATCAAATAAGAACAATTGTTAAAATACCAGAACGCGCGCGCGCACACATACCCACACACGCACACACCCACCCACCCAGACAAATTAGACTTACCCAGATCGCAAAGCTGTGATAATGCAATCAGCACAGAAACGGTGCAGGCATTCTTTGGTTGTCATTGTGTTTTTCAGCATATCCAGGCAGATTGGACACATTAGTTCACTGTGTAATGACCTGGGCGAAACTGCAATCTCCAACCCATCTGTTATTGCTTCCTACACCAACATAAAACATAGTTAGCAATTATACATAGAAAGGTGGGAAAAATGCTGACCATTCTGCTTACATCTCATCCTTTTACACAATTCAGAAATTAATGATATAGTTTAAAAAAAAATACCTGTGGAGTTCTCTGTAGTTCATAAAGGCTCAACTCCCACGTCTTACTCAGGGGTTGAACCCCATTGGTCTGGATGGTTTGAGTCATTGCTGTAAAACTGTATCAACATTTACAGGTGTAGTTAGGATGGTGGCTCACCGGCTAAAGACCATGGCAGTCGCCAGTGTGGGCATTCTTTACTATCTCCCCAAAATGTTACCCTCACAGGTTTTTGTTGCATTTTTAAAACATGACTGTTTTGTTTTGGCAAACTCAAAATGAGTTACTGCTTGTTTTTGAAGCAGAGATGTCAATTGAGCTTCATGGTGCTTTACATGTTGCTTGTTTACAGCAACGCCTGTTCTTAAAGCGCTTTATAAATAAAGTTGAGTTGAGTGTATTTGTACGCGTTAGACTAATAGACTTGGACTCTAAAATATATTTGTAATCAAGTTCATTTTGCAAACAATTATCAGCTTACTTACCGGTTATAGACATTTGCACTTTCTAAATTATTGGTTTATCGGTTGAAAAACAAAACATTGTGCAATGTGCATCCCTAGCTGTAATCAATACAACGTCACTAACTTGCCCATCCTTCTCTATTATGACCTTTTTTTATTTGTCTGAAATACACTTAGCTTTCACTGAACTCAGTCATGTCGTATCGGTAGTCATCTGTCAAGTCAAGAATATGAAAATGGCCATATAGTTCAGCCCCAGTAAGCAGTGACAGTGTTTAAGTTAACCAGTTGTCACGGTGACAGCACAAACTAACATAGCAGATATTTATTTTAGCGCAAAAATCACCTGAAGATCAAAACATGTATATATAACAAATTGATTTTGTTCATTATAAAACAAAACAAATTATGACATGCGGAAAAATAATAATAATCGCAAATTAAATCGCATTTACAACAATGACGGTGGGAATCGCAGTTACATTATTTTTCCACCCATTTTTACCCCCATCTCAGCCTCGGAAATATTGAAAAGAAACAGAAGGCTAATGCTAATCTTATTCGCCATTAGGCCAATTCTTCCTGATCCTAATATTGGAGTCGTGATTATCTAATAAGGAGCCCGAAGGTAGAAAACATCGACTGAATCATGTTACACTTAACAGGCCACTAAAAACACCAAAATGCTTTCAAACGAAACGTTAGCATCACAACCGTGGCGAAGGGTAAGCTAGTCGCAGTGACATGGAAAACAACAACAGTGTCCGACCTAATTAAACCTCTAACCTTACCACAACTTAGGAATTCCAAACATGAACTCCAAAGTTTTGACGGTCGTAAATAGCTACACGAAACACAGATGACGGGAACATACATAAAAACGCTCCTAGTTTATGTACAATAACAACGTCTCCGTACTTACTTCAAGGTACAGGTCGATGAACACAGTACGTTTCGGTGAATGCAATATGGCCGAAGAGGAGTACAAGGAGGCTTTCTTCTTCTTTTCCTCCTTTTGTCTCGACTGGTGCTCAGGAAGCTCAAGTGCTCTCTACTGCCACCTTCTGAATGAGAGCGTCGTCCTATCCAGGCTGGTTTCTATCGAGTAAGATCACTGTCAAAAAGATGCGTGATTAACGATTCGTATCCATAATAGTAACAATTTGTGTGTTTTCAATGTTTTCATGTGAGTACAAATCAAAATTGCGTGGGTGTGAATTAATTTATTGTGACTACGAATCTGGATAATGTGGGTTTGAATTTTTTTCTTATGACTACAAATACAAATAATTTTGGTTTGAATTTTTTTCTTGTGACTACGAATCTAAAACCTGTGAGTTGTAATACCTTTTCAACACAACTCACTTCTACGACTACGAAGCTTGATTCCACACAAATTCACGGCTGTGCATGAATCTCTTCGGTGGATTGCATTTTACGGGTACGAATTTCAATATGCAAATTTGGATGACGTCACGCCTAGCTCACAGGGGAAAATAGTCATAGTCGAGCACACTTGCCTTTGGTGCCGGTGTCGGTACCATATGTGTTCGGCCTGCCAGATCCATTCGGGGGCCTTCGCGTCTGGTCGGCGCTTGCTGATGACGTCAGTACAGCAAGCGAGCAGTGTCAAATGTGTTCACGTTGGTTTGGTGTCCGAATTTTGCAGTCGTAATGATTATAGGAACACATTAGCACGTCAACTGACAATATTTCGTCCCATCGCAGTTTTACTTTTTTGCATTTATGTGCTATTTTACCTCCATTTTTTATATTTATTTTATCTAATGTATTTTTTCAATCTATTTCATTATTTAGTCAATCTTAAAGTATCCTGCTTTTATACTTACGTTTATTTACGTTTTGCAATCTCAGCCCATACATTTTGTTATTTAAATGACATCTTTAATATTTTCTTGCCAATGTCACCTCAGAGGTGACACTGCACTATGAGTTGCGGAGGGTCGTGCGTATTGCAGAAAATAATTACCATGATGATGATAATAAAATGATGGAATTATTGCCTGAGATGTGACATTTCCTCACCAATATGTTCTGTACTCAGCCTCAGGTTATTAGGTAACTACGAATTTATTTGTAACCTTCATGTGTGTGCATGTGTGTCTCATGGACTATTGATATAAATATTAATCAAAGGTAATGGCCTACTACCGTAAAGTCGAAACTCATAAGTTAACTTCATCAACTACAGTAGCACATTTTACTTTTTCTTTAAAGATGTCAAATGCATTAACAAATCAATGAATGACACATGAATGAATGAATGCACAACTTTTCTTTATATGTTCAGTATTTTTTTCCTTCCACAAAACAACAAACAAGTCTGAAAGGGTTTCACGGCAAACCTTTAATCCTAGACAAGGGAAGACGAGAGATCAATACATTAGAATAGCCACGGTGAGATGTAATTGATTGATGATGATTGATGAATGATTTTGACGCGTTACGAATCCTTGCCTTTTGGGTCGCCGAACAGTTTGATCCAGTAGTGCGGCTGTGATAAGTCCCATTCGATAAATAATAATAAATTTCTTCGTAAAAAGCGTCAATGTTTTCCCTCCAACGACTGGAAAGTTGCCTCACCAATCACAATCGTCGACATCTCAGCCAATCCTGTAGCGTAAAACGTCTCAGCCAATCCTGTAGCGTAACGTCATCTGTAGGCGAAGGCCCCCGAATGGATCTGGCAGGCCGAATACATATGGTACCGACACCTGTTGGCGTGGGTTCGATCCTCCGCCTGGGAGAGGCCCATGTATGTGGCCTACAAGAAGTAGGCCACGCGTGTGAGTGTGTGTGTGTGTGTGTATGTGTATATATATATATACTCACGGCAGGCCAAGAATTTTCGTTCCGAGTGTTCACGGCAAAATAACGCTAGCAAGAGATTTGCCGGTCGCAGCAAAATAAATAACTGCTGACCTATAGAAAGTGACAGTCACACAATTAAGCAGCTGCCATGCACTACACGAGGGAGCAAAGTAAATGACAATATTACAAGTATTTCTGGAACGTTATTGTTGTTTACCTTTGTCTATCCGTGACGCGCTGAATCATGTTATTGCCCGGTATCCTTGAACCGTGGCGTCGATTTGGCCGTCCCATTCACTCGGCAGTCATGCCGCTGTACTGATCCATGAGCGTTTAAAAGTCCTGGTGTATCTTTGCAGCTTTGCAGTTAGGCTAATGGCGGCTGTGCAATACACCTCCAAATTCGAACAACCAATCAGACCAACCAAACAGGAGTCATTTAAAAAAAAATAAATAAATAAATATTACTCTGTCCGCCTTCTCACTGAAGTTTGCAACACGCTCTGCGCGGCGGCATAAAAGGTCAGTGAGAAACATGGACGGCGACGGCGTCGACTTAAATTTTTCCAGTCGACCTATTTTTAAAGTCGACCTTGTCGACTTGGTCGACTCTTTTCTCTCCAGCCATTAATGCACAAGTTAATAGCCACTGCACATCCAAGGTACAGAAAAAAATGGTAAATGGTTCTGTTGTTGAAGCAAAAAGGAGGCATTTGAGGTATGTGGTGACTTTACAGGGAAAAGCTGAAAGTCACTTTCAATAGAAATGGTAGTAAATAAGGACTCTATGTCTCACTAGGAGCACAGTCGGCACTAATGTCACATTTTAGGGGGACAAGTATACATTTTAGTTCGGAACGTAAATAGTGACATTTTTACTCAATTGTACTATATTACAGATAAATGTACCTAAGTGTGGATCAGAATTTTATTAGTAATTTAAAAAATACAGACACACACAAAAAATCTGGATTAAATCAGCAAATTCACTTGTTACAGAGTCCATATGTGCACTTGGCACCAGGACACCCAAGGCCGCAGTTCGATAATCGATTTTGTAGTCGTGTCATCGGATTTGCAGCCGAAAGTGTGGGACACTCGGGTGAAGAGAGGGGCGGAGCTGTCAACTGATCACCACCTGGTGGTGTCTTGGCTCTGATGGTGGGGGAAGATGTGGTCCGACCTTGCAGACCCAAACGTATTGTGAGGGTTTGCTGGGAGCGGAATCTCCTGTCAGAAAGACTTTCAACGCCCACCTCCGGCAGAACTTCTCCCTTGTCCCGGGGGACATTGAGTCCGAATGGGCCATGTTCCGCACCTCCATTGTTGAGGCGGCCGATCGGAGCTGTGGCCGTAAGGTGGTCGGTGCCTGTCGCGGCGGCAATCCTCGAACCCGCTGGTAAGGGATGCCGTCAAGCTGAAGGAGTCCTATCGGGCCTTTTTGGCCTGTGGGACTCCGGAGGCAGCTGATGGGTACCGGCTGGCCAAGCGGAACGCGGCTTCGGCGGTTGCTGAGGCAAAAACTCGGACATGGGAGGAGTTCGGCGAGGCCATGGAAAACGACTTCCGGACGGCTTCGAGGAAATTCTGGTCCACCAGCCCGCGTCTCAGGAGAGGAAAGCAGTGCACCATTAACATAGTGGCGATGGTGTGCTACTGATCTCGACTCGGGACGCCGTGAATCAGTGGGGGTAATACTTCGGAGACCATCTCAATTCCACCGACACGTCCTCCTTTGAGGAAGCAGAGTCTGGGGACTCTGGGGTGGGCTCTCCTATCTCTGAGGTCTAAGTCACTGAGGTGGTTGGAAAGCTCCTCGGTGGCAGGGCCGCGGGGGTGGATGAGATCCGGTTGACACATGCAGGACACTGGACCTCGAGGACCATAATTGGCGAACCCTGGTGTATACAGTATTGTGTATGAAATTGATCTGATCAACTCATGTATTTTCAATTCGAAGTTAACATTGTGTCCATCTCTTAATTAAAGAACATGAAGGCAACAGCGGAGAGAATTCCGAAGGCTTGACCGTTGGACACATAATGCAGTGGATGACTGGGCAACGGCACAAGCCTGTTTTGCCAAGCGCCAAGAAGGACTTCTGCATATGTGATACTCACAAAAGTGTTTTGTTGAGAAATGTCATTTTTTTTATTGCTCGAGTCATTTTCTTGATTTATTTTGTTTTACTTCAATGTGTATTTACATTGACAGGCGATTCTATGTTGTTTTGCGAAATGAACACTGGGTGGCAGCACTAACTTGCAGTGTCAGAGGGACCACGTAATGAACAACGGCGAAGGGAGGCTCATAATCCAAGTGCATGGACAAAGAGCAACAAGTGTCCAGCGTCGCTGATTTACGTGTCGTATTTCTGATATTTCCAGGTTAGTGTTTCCTTTGTTGTGTGACTAAAAGTGTTTATAAGCAACTTCGAATGTCCAGTGATGTGTTAAGTGTAAGCTAAATGTGCATTATATTGTGTTTAAATGCTACTGTTTGCGACTCGGTATAATGTAGCTTGGAAAGGGTAGCGTATGACGTAGCTACTTAATTTTTTCGGTTGCTTTGTTTGGCTCCTGGTCATTTGAGGGTTATTTTATTCTGTGTGTATAAATCAGACTGTACTCATGTGTGTGGAGTACTTTGCTTAAAATGCAAAGAGCTAATGCTCGCCCGAGTTGGCGATGACTGCGTCCGTGTCGTCGGCCTAGTTTAAAATGGCGCACGTTGATTGCGGCCGCGAATGTTTGAGACTGTACAATGTATGGTTAAGAGGCAGTCATTATAGTTTTTTTCATTTAGTTTTCTTTAAGAAGTAAATGTGTTATAGCTTAACTGCAAGGGAGATTTATTCTGTCGTATAAGGTGAATACTTATAAAATGTAAAGTCATTACAAAAATACTCTTGAATAGAGAGCAAATATGTGAAGTACATACATGATAGAATACATAAATGTTGATAGATGAGACATGAGTATAAAGAGAAAATGTATATTTTTGGTGAAAACAATTTTTGTAAATTTTATTTGTGATAAAATTTGTATTGTAACAGGGAAACCTTTCTATGTGAATGATGTCATCCAACTATGATGAGAAACTAGTGCTTGAATGGGAAGCATATTGACAAGCAGAATTATTTCACCATTGTAGTTAGCGTTTTCTATGAACATGTAAATAAAAGATAATCCAAGTGCATGGACAAAGAGCAACAAGTGTCCAGCGTCGCTGATTTACGTGTCGTATTTCTGATATTTCCAGGATTATCTATATATCTGCCAGCGGGCACCCAGCCGGGACCCGCTACAGATTCTTGGGGGCTCGTCCGGGATTCGTTCTTCGACGCCACCCACTGAGCGGAAGCCGAGTGGCGTTGATGACAACGCTGACCATCAACTAGGGTGAAGAACCACACCCTTCATCAGCCAATAAACAGCCCTGCCAGCCGGAGGAACTGCAGCGGTGGACGAGTGGAGGTCTGTGAAATCCAACTGATTTTACCATCACCGAACTGTGTTGGTACCCGTGAGGGAGACGAGAAGCAAGCATGTCAAATGGTGGGAGGAAGAGCCTAATGTGGGACATTAGGAAGAGCCTTGTCACCTTGTCTGCTGGAGAGCTTCTTCAGGTCGCCAAAGCGGTGGATCCAGTGTTGCATGAGGAACAGACACAGCTCGTGGAAGGAGATCAGGAAGGATGCTACAACCACATCAACGCGTTCATGTACAGTAAGCAGTTACTTGAAACAGAGGACGAGGGAATGGTTCATTTGCTGATGTTAAAAGATGCAATTGATGATGTTGTGAAAGGTCGGGATGAGAATACGTCACTGCTAAATGTAAAAGATCATTCTAAACCGAACACCGTGCATGATGATAAGCTTGTTGATGTTTTTGACGTGCCTGATGGTTTTGCCAACATTCAAACACCAATCTCAGTTAGCACTGACTCACGTAGTGATACCAATAGACCAGATTTGGGTTTAGCTGATGCTACATTGTTAAACACAAATAATACATCGAAGGCTGACTTGCTTAAAGTACTTGCTAGCTATGAAGAGCTTAATAAGAGACTCATACAGTGTATACCAACACCTGCCACACTGCCACAGACACATTCGCTCCTGCCCTCAGTCCTGCCAAGTCAACCAGGTGGAAATTCACCAGGTGGGCCTGCCTCTCAGTCAGCTCAGGGAGGAACGGTGTCCTTCAGGGAACTCAGCTACCTGCCCAGGAGAGAGTTCAAAGTTCAAGGTGGTCAGGTAGGGGATCAATCCTCAGATATCAGCTACAATAACATCTGCAAACAGATTGATGATGGAAGCAGAGAAGGATTTTCAGACTCGGAGATTGTTCGCGGTGTGCTCAAAATCATAAAACCTGGAATATTCAAAGAGATGCTGATCAATAAAGATGACATAACAGTAATTGAACTCAAGGGGTTCCTACAAACCCATCTAAGAGAAAAGAACAGCACAGAGCTATTCCAAGAGTTGATGTGCACAAAGCAGGATGACAATGAGACACCACAGCAATTTCTTTATCGTGTGATTGGCTTGAAACAACGCATTTTATTCACCTCAAAATTAGCTGACACTGACATCAAATACTCTGCAGCTACAGTACAAGATGTGTTTCTGCATACAGTATACCAAGGCTTTGGGCACAAACATACTGACATACGAAGAGAACTCAAATCTCTGTTGTCAAACAATGAGGTCACTGATGAAATGATCCTTCGTCATGTGATGAAAATAACCAGTGAAGAAAATGAGAGGATGAAAAGACTTGGCTCTTCCCGCCGTCAAACTGTAACAACTACACACAGTGCCCAGCTTGAGCCGGACGTAGTTCAGAAATCATACACAAACACCGAGAGTGTAGAATCCAAGACAACCAAAGTTAAACCAGATCCCCTGAAAGATCTTGCAAGCAAAGTAGAGGAACTCACCAAAATGGTTGTGGCTATGCAACACCGAAACGCACCGGAGTTAGCTCACAATGGACGGCAGTACAGTCAAAACAGGACACCATTTAAACGTGGAAAACTCTATGGCTGTCCAAGCTGTTTGAAAGAGGATAGGCAAGACTGCAAACATTGTTTCACATGTGGGGAGGAAGGACATCGTGCAGCAGGCTGTCTAAAGCGACCTAAGAGGCAGGGAAACTTCAGTCGGTCATTGGAGGGGGACATCGAGTGACCGAGTCTGGAAAGAAGTCCCTACCAAGTACAGAAGTCAAGAGTAACAAATCTCAAACAATGCAACAGCTAACCGCAGTGATGACAAGCACACAAAGTCACTGCAACCAAGTAGCTTTACCACCTTCCCAGCCACCGCGTGTAGCTAAAGTCAATGCTATTGCTAGCCTGATTGGGAAAAAGGCCCTCGTTCAGAGTTATTTAAATGGGTTCGCAGTCACCTCATTACTTGACTCTGGTTCACAAGTTAGCATAGTCAGCCGTGCCTGGAAAGATGAATACTTACCGGACCTCAGTATTCAGCCAGTTTCTGAAATATTAGGGGAAGAAGATTTGAAAGTCACTGCAGCAAATGGTGGTCTCATTCCATATGATGGGTGGATAGCTATGACGGTGAACTTACCAGGGAATTTGGACCCCAATTTGTCAATTAGTGTCCCATTCCTTATCAGCAAATACGCCATGGACAGACCATTGATTGGCTTCAATGTTTTGGAGGTGCTCATCTGTGATCAACCAGAGGGGCTAGTACCGGTACTTGTTAGCCTCCTGAGCAATGCGATATCTGTCCCCAATGAAACAGCCGAGGCCCTGGTCAATTTTATTCAGACAGCAAAGCCAGTCATGCAGCAGGGTCGTTTGAGAACAGGTTCCCAGGATGTTGTGCTTCCAGCTGGTAAAGTGTCATGGGTGAAGTGTCGAGTTCCGTCAAACATGGATTCCGCAAACCGATTAGTACTGTTTGAAAGGGATGAAGACAGCCTATCAAACGAACAGTGGGAGGCAAGCCCAGGGTTGTTTGAAATCCAGAATCCAGCAAAGCCCTATCTCACTATTCCATTCAGTAACAACACTAATCATGACGTAACAATACCACGTAAAACTGCTATAGGTATCCTACAGCATGTTGAAAGTGTTGTGGAGGCAGATATCCTGGACAAATCACAGCCTGCAGCAACTGTCAATGAGGTCACAACGACTCAAATGAGCAGCTCAGATTCATCTCTGTGGCACCCACCTGTAAACCTTGACCATTTGGAGGAAGAGGAGCAGGAGGCTGCTAGGAAGATGCTGCATGAGGAGTCAAATGCCTTTGCAAGAGATGGAAATGACATTGGCTGTATTCCTAATTTACAAATGGTAATTAACCTCAAAGACGATGTACCTGTGCAGAGAGCTTACACATCCATTCCCAAACCACTCTTCAAAGAAGTAAAAGAGTATATTCAGGATCTGATTGTAAAGGGATGGATAGTAAAATCAAAGTCTTCCTATTCTGCTCCAGTAGTATGTGTCCGGAAGAAGGACGGCACTCTTCGGCTTTGCGTAGATTATCGCCTCCTAAATCAAAAGACCACACCAGACAGGCATCCTCTACCACGAATACAGGATTTGACAGACACACTGGGTGGATATTCCATGTTCAGCATACTTGACCAAGGTAAAGCTTACCACCAGGGTTTCATAGCAGAAGGGTCACGACATCTAACCGCCTTCATCACCCCCTGGGGGCTTTACGAGTGGATCAGGATACCATTCGGACTGTCCAACGCACCGGCAGCGTTCCAGAGGAGCATGGAGGAAATGCTAGGCTCCCTGAGAGATGAGTGTTGCATTCCGTACTTGGATGACCTACTGTGCTATTCCAGATCCTTCAGTGACCATGTGGAGGTTATACGCAAGGTCCTCCAAGCGCTGCAGCACCATGGAGTGAAGCTACGGGCTGAGAAGTGCGAGATGTTCCGGAAGGAGGTCCGTTACGTTGGACGCCTGGTGTCAGCCGAGGGAGTTCGAATTGACCCCAGAGACCTTGAGGCAGTGTTGGCTTTGAAGAACAAAACACCTCAAACAGTTGGTAACCTTCGTCAAGTTCTTGGCTTCTTGAGCTACTATCGCTCTTTTGTTCAGGATTTTGCTAAGATTGCCAAGCCTTTGTATGAGCTACTCCAAGTTAAGCCCACCATGCCTCAACTTCTCCCACATCACAGCAAGTCCAAAGGTCCACAACTGCCATCCAAAACACCCATTGAGTGGAAGTCTGATCACCAAAACACATTGGAAAGGTTAATCAGCATGCTGATCAATCCGCCAGTCCTCGCATATCCCGACTTTGAGTCACCATTCATCCTACACACAGATGCATCAGAGAAAGGACTCGGCGCAATCCTTTATCAGCGTCAGGATGGAAAAATGCGAGTAATAGGATATGGATCTAGAACCCTGACACCAGCGGAAAGGAATTATCGACTCCACAGTGGAAAACTTGAATTTCTGGCTCTGAAGTGGGCAGTGTGTGAGAAATTTAGGGACTATCTCTTCTATGCTCCACATTTTACCATCTACACTGATAATAACCCACTTACCTATGTCATGAGCACTGCAAAGTTGAATGCAGTGGGACACCGCTGGGTTGGAGAATTGTCAGAGTTCCGATTCAATATCAAGTACAGACCAGGAAAAAGTAACATTGATGCCGACACACTCTCACGCATACCCCTTGATATTGACAATTATACTGCTGCCTGCACTGAGGAACTGACGCAAGATCTGCTACATGCAACTTGGGAAGGGAGTAGAGCAGCCCAGAAGAAAGATGTAGCGTGGGTAGCTGCACTCTACACTCGTTCTGCTGACATAATGCCAAAACCTCATTCATGTTTGCCAGAAATAAGCCAAGAGCAGCTCGCAAAAGCCCAACAAAATGACCCTGAAATAGGAGAAATGATCCAACTGAAACAGACAAATGACATTTTAACAGAGGACATGAAAAGATCAGTGAGTGGACTTACGCGCAAGCTCCTTCACGAGTGGAGTCAACTACACTTAGAGAATGGAGTCCTCTACCGCCAAACGCCATCAAGAAAACAGTTAGTCCTACCAGTCAAATACAGGGCAGTTGCCCTTAAACATCTCCATGACAACATGGGACACGTCGGCACTGAACGTGTGCTTCAACTTGCCAGAGAGCGTTTTTATTGGCCGTACATGAAAAAGTACATAGAAGATTATGTCACAAGAAAATGCAGTTGCATAAAGCAAAAGAAACCCACCACACATGTACGTGCTCCCATGGGTGGCCTGACTTCTGCTTTCCCGCTGGATTTAGTTTCCATAGACTTCTTACATCTGGAGAGGAGCAAAGGAGGCTTTGAATACATTCTGGTAGTTATAGACCACTTTACCAGATTTGCTCAAGCATACCCTACCAAAAACAAGTCTGGACAAACTGCAGCTGAGCGTCTGTTCAGTGACTACATGCCTCGTTTTGGCTACCCAAACCGCCTTCACCACGATCAGGGAGGTGAGTTCGAGAACAAACTCTTTCGCACCCTTGGACGGCTGTCTGGGGTCGGACACTCGCGTACAACCCCATACCATCCGCAGTGTAACCCTGCTGAGCGGTTTAACCGCACGTTGCTGCAAATGCTACGGACACTGACGGACAAGGAGAAGGAGAGATGGAAGGAGCACCTGCCACAAATTATCCACGCATATAATTGCACTCGCCATGAGTCTACCGGATACTCACCTCATTATCTGCTGTATGGACAGCACCCTCGTCTTCCGGTGGATCTTTTGTTTGGACTACTGGACAACAAAGAACCAGTGACACACAAAGGTTATGTAGAGAAATGGACGAAAAGGATGACGGAAGCATACAGAATTGCCAACAAAACCAGTTTGTCATCGACTGCAAAGAACAAATCCTACTATGACCAAAAGACGAGAGGAGTAACACTCAAACCAGGTGATCGAGTACTGGTGAGGAATATGAGTGAACGAGGTGGCCCTGGAAAGCTGCTCTCATACTGGGAGAAAAAGATCTACGTGGTTAAGGAGCAGCTCTCGGACAATCCAGTTTATGTCATCCATCCTGAGGGAGATCCAAATGCCAGAAACAGAACCATACACAGGAATCTGCTACTTCTAGTCAATGACCTGCCAGTGGAGGTCCCAGCACAGCCAACTGACAACAAAACAGACTCCCAAAAACAGAAGCAACCTCACCAAAGGTCAGGCTCTACGGCAAATGATGAGATGTCGAACAGTGATGACGATGACGATGAGTGGACTGGAGGTTATTGGTTGAGAACACCTGTTGTCAGGACTAGAAATGATGAAAGTGGACCTGGAAGAGAGCAAGTGCCGGTGTCAAAGTCAACCCCTCTTACAACTCAGAAACCAAAGGAACCCGCCATGACACACGAAGAACATTCAAATGCATTAACGGATGAGACAAACTTACCTGACGGCGACAATCAACATATTCTCGTACAAGAGGATGAAGAAAGCTTGAATGGAAGAGAAGTGGAAGTCGTAGAAGATGGGCCACAGACAGTTGAGCAAACTGGTGCCATATACCTACCTCAATCTGAAGATGATGATCAACATGGCCATGATGAACAAGAACAGGGAAGACCATGTTCTCCCCCTATAATGACTAGGCCAGGAGAAGATGCACACAGAGAGGTTAGGAGGTCAACGAGAGTGAGGAGACCAAGGCCAGTGTTTACTTACGAGTCACTGGGCCAACCGTCAATACATGCTCAAGTAGAGTCAGTCAATTCACAAGTTAGTTCAACCCCATTATATGTCTTGCCACACATAACCAGTCAGTTTGGCCCACACGTTCAATACGCACCACAAGTGTATGTGCCATACACATATTTCATGCCACTCACAACTCGCGTGTGTTAGAAATAAAAATAATAGGTAAACGGGAAATAGAGATGAGGTACTAAAAGGGTTTTTTTTTTTTTTTCTTGACTGTGTAACAAATGTCAGGAGCCATTTTTATTTGTTGGGGCGGATGTGATACTCACAAAAGTGTTTTGTTGAGAAATG
>NC_135411.1:42013535-42048535 GCF_051991245.1 Festucalex cinctus
GATGCGTTTTCCATGACTATGCCCATAATAAGATGTGGAAATAATACATTGTGCTGTATTAAAATTGAAGTTGCATAATATTTGAATGGAATGAGCTTCATTTTCATGTAACATTCCTACCTCTCCAGATGAGTATAATGTCGTGAAAGAACATTTTTGACCAGGGTCACCGTCTTGGCGTAGGTTTTTTCGCCAAGCTTTCTGGCAAAGTACAGTTTAGCACGCAAGAAGTAGCCAACAGGCCAAAGCCATTCCTGGACAAACACAAGAGTTTGAAATAAGAGATGAACTGATTAGTCCACTCATCCAGAGCTGTCCAACATACAGCTCGCGGGCCAAAACCGGCCCAAGTGGTTTCATCTGGCCCACAGGATGATTATAAGTAAACAAATGCAACATCTTCAGAAATCTGAGGTTCTTTTGTAAAATCATGTAAAAAAATATATATATAGTTGACTACAAAAAAATATTATGTCATTCAACCCTTAAATTTAAACAATGGAATGGCACTTCATGGTAAATGGCACTTCATTTATATATCGCTTTTCCACCTTACAAGTCCCTCAAAGCGCTTTACATTTTTGACTACCCATTCACCTACTGATGACACAGCATCGGGAGCAACTGGGGGTTCAGGGTCTTGCTCAAGGATACTTCGACGTGGTCACAATGGCATGGGATCGAACCCACAACCTGTGGGTTGGGAGACGACCACCATAACACTGTTCCACACCGCCCCCAATGACTGTCATTTTCCTCCAATGTCACTACCAATCATCAAACAAACTTTTTCTCACCGGTCCTTGATGGTAGTTGAAGCCCCTTGCCACGTTATAGTTGTCATTGTCCAGTGCATTGTCATACACACCACAGTAGACCATATCGCTGTAAATACACAAAATGCTACATCAGGAAGCAGAGTTTTAAAAGTCAATATTTTTTTTGTTTGTTCTAATACTTTTATACTTTGGTTGGTATACTATGGTTATACTTCACCGTTTGGCATACAGGCATAGAGTTAACATACTGTAAAAAGTTTACTGCTATGTATATTCTCAGGGCCAGTTTTCGAATGATTTATCTCTGCCTCATTTTTGTAGATCAGAAAAACATACAATTGAAACAGAAGTGTGTATTCATAGCAAGGGAGGGACATTACAAAATATTCATATTGCATCGTTAACTCTCACGCTACATCAGTGTTTCTCAATTCCGGTCCTCAGAGGGGGCCTGAGGACCGGAATTGAGAAACACTGCTCTACATTAATTTTTAGCATTTGATTGTTTTGATCTCCTCTTAAATTACATTTTCAAATGTTGGTAAGGAGAAATGAGAAAGATGTATTACTCAGAGTCAAGGGTTTTCATTCCTAGGGGTCCCAGTAATTTCTCCTCGGCCATTTCCAGAGCTTTCCAGGCCCTTTCCACTGTAAACATTTCTGGAGCCTGTCATTAAAAGAAAAGGGAGGGGAAAACAACAACAACAACAAAACAAAACAGGTCTGTCAGTACTTGGCTTTGCGCTGCAATGTAACATCGTCTATGTAATGCTGTGTTCGGCTGAAGCGGGTGAAATGTAATGATTTTCGACAGAGATGTTATTAAATAATTGCTTGCATGACTGATTTATGGGAGTGATAACTGCCACAGTGGCCAAAATATTCCTAATTAAAATTAAACTGCACTCTTAAAACTAACCACTAAAGGGTGCTAGAACTGCACAAATGGAATACAACCTTGCCTTTTTAACCGATGTGCTTGCTTTTACTATCGTGACATGACCACGACGATATAGTAGCAATTTTTATATTGTGATATCAGGATATTTCCGATATGGTTACATCCCTAGTATTACTGTAAGCAGTACCAACTTACCACGACCATGGCAATAGCAAAGTTTGGTCTCAGTTGATAGTCACACCAGGGGCTAGACGCTCCACAACTGTCCTTATAGATGCCTTTTTTGTGTACAAGCTCAGAATGCTTCTCGTTGGGGTCCATTGGCTCACCGGACACCCAGAAACTTGGCTCAAAGGACTGCTGGATCTGCTCATTCCATTTGGCGTACGAGATGAACACCTCTTTACCTGCAAGACGATGCAACCAAATCTGAGACTTAGTTTGTGACATATGCACCATTATCCATTTAATAGTATGTGCATATTTCCATGGGGAACATGCTGGCTAGTGGTTAGCACGTTCGCCTCACAGTCGAGAGCTTCTAGTTTCAAACTTGCATATCTGAGGCCCTATATAGAGTTTGTAAGCACTTCCTGTTCTTTTGTGAGATACATTTTTTGTCTTATCAGTGTTTTGTGGTTACGGTTAATATTCTGCCTTCGCAACACATTCTCAGCTTTCATACTTCTTTTAATCTTCTAAAATGTATTGAAATACTTGTCTTTTTGAATTCTGATGTTAAATTATGTAAAGGAGGTGCTGAACTTGATAAGCTTTGCTTCTTTCTTCTCAAGATTGTATCATATCATATTTATTTATCTATTTATTTAGATGCACCAGAATAAAGGGGACCTAACACTTGTGCAAACCATGCACCATTTTCAAAATTAGTGTTTGACACATTTATGTTTCTGGTTTTGCACAAAATGTGGAAAATCAACCAATACATTACCTGGTCCAATTAAAAATTGTATTTAAACAGTCCTCTTTAGCGTTGCGTTTACATTATGACATCACCAACACTACACTAATCACACAGGGCAATCTCCAAGTGTACTCCTGTCAAGTAACAGCTATCATGTCAAATTCTAGAAACCATCAATACTATGTGAAAACACAACAAGCAGCATCAAATCAAAACAATGAAACATAATTGGGCAAGAAATGTAAACGTGTATTTGTAATGTGCTTGATGCTATTCACCATTTCTGTGTACTTTTGCTCCATCATAAGGAAACAGCCCTTTGGCATGGAGCTCCACAATCCAGCGGATGGTTGATTTACTTAGACCAATTATCTCCACAGCTGCTCCGTCCCTGCATAGACAATTTCAACATAGGCAACTGCAAACTCTAAAAATGGGGGAAAGGAAATTGAGGCATTTGTTCAAAAATCTTTTGTTTAATATGCAATCAATGTTGTCTCTTTTGTCCTATTCCAGCAATGTTACAAAAATGTATTTCTTCATAGATGGTGTCACAACTTGCTATAGATAACTCACTCAACAGAAAACGTAGGCCCCTAAATAACAGCAAAACGAACAACTAAAGACCAAGATCAAATCAATCAATATTCTTAGGATATTTGGTGTTCAATTATTGACTTACTTCTGTCCATTGGGTTGTTGTCTGTCATTTGTTAAACTTCAATTGAGAGAACAAATGTGTATCGTAGCCCACCAGGGTAAAAGTAATTTATAAATAAAAACTTTTTTGTGAATTGCATTTTGAACCTTAACGCACATACATGCAGAGGAAAGGTTGGCGTCTCACCCATCTTATTTTTTTCAGCCATTTTATGGTTTGATCAGTGATCAGTCTGTGTGTTACCTGGGAGTTGCTGGGATGCCTTTGTTTCTTGCTCTGTCACTCTCTCCCATTTTGTCCATCCAGGTGCCACAGTTAAAACGGTTTCCTCCATGGACAAAGCCGGTTTCAGGATCCACGTGAATAACCACATTGAACCCTAGAAGGAAGAAGAACGCATTGAGATGGTGCTTGCCTCAGTACAGTGCTCTCTTTATACCTTTTTTTTTTCCCCTCTTTTTTTTTTTTTGGCAGCCGTATGCCAGTCATGTGCACAGGGGAAGACTTGTTAAGCATCAGGAAGCCTACTGCCAACCCCCCCACCTCCCCAACCAAAACCTGTATTTACAAATTGGAAGAAAGAAATGCTATCACCGGCAGAGCCGCGCTATTTGTAGGGTCTAAACTTTAGACCCAACAAATAGGTGCTTTAGACTCTAAAGCAACTAGTTGAATAGTCAACACTTAAACTTGACCTCTCTGCAATGACAATTACAGTTTGAAGTGGAGTAATGGTAAGTTTAACAACACAGATGTCTCACTAAAATCAACAGGTGGTTGCCACTTAAAAAAAATATGCAAGTTATATCCTCAAATACAAGAAAAGCACAAGTGCTATTGAACACCCATCCAAAAATACGCCTGCTAATGCTAGCTGATGAGTAGCCTAAATCCTCAAGTCAGCTGTTAGCGACTTCAGCCAGAGAACAGATTGGTCATTATGTGAATACTTAGGCACTGTGTGATGTAATTTTCAGTCGACAATTAGCAAAATGGCCGCCCCCCGAGATAGATAAAAGCTGGTGGATTTTGCAGCTTAACACATGTTCCACCACTGTAATGTTAATAAGAATACCGTGTTTAGACTAGTGGGGCTGCAAAAGAACATATTGTAAAGAAAATTTTAAATTTTATTTTCCTCTTTAATTAGGACTGCCATTGAAGTTGTGGCCAGAATTATAATAGTGTTGGATTTCTCAGAACAGATTTTATTTTGTTTTGACTTTTGAAATTCAGTTAGTTTTAAGTCATATTTAGAGGAGGTTTGTTAGTTTTTATTTTTTTTGTAAATATTTTGAGTTTTTCCTAAATATTTGGAGTATTTGGCGAGTGTATACCTGCGATTGGCTGGCAACCAGTTCAGGGTGTACCCTGCCTACTGCCCGAAGCCGGCTGGGATAGGCTCCAGCACCCCCACGACCCTTGTGAGGAATAAGCGGTTCAGACAATGGATGTATGGATGTTGGGTGTATATTAAAAATATGGTCACGAGTATTGTGTAATAAACAACAATTATGAAACGCCTGTTTGATCTTCCTTCTTCTGTGCGAACATACAGTAATCATACTCTCTCTTTTTTGTATGCGCTACTGCTTCCTGTGCCACAGTCAACACAGCCGTGTTTATGAATATGTTGCCACACTTCTGAAGTGTAGGTAATACTTTTCAAACAAACAAACAAACAAACAAACAAACAAACAAACAAACAAACAAACAAACAAACCTTCGTCTCTCATGTTCATGTCTATCTTGGGTCCAGCATTTCGCTCTCTGAAGGAAATTCCCTCAAGGTGACGCTGCAGAACTTCTTGGATCACATCATATAGCGGCTGCTCCTGTCCATAAACACTGTATATCTCAATAAATAATTCAACATGATGTATTATTTTTTGGATTAGTAGGATTAGTATTTTTGAATTACAGTAATTGTGGGAGGTGTCAATCGACACATGAAGGTACAAACCACTTCTCCTGGTACGCTGGGCTCACTATCGTCAGTTGGGTACATGCGTGTAACAGGAGACTGAAGGATGCAATGTCCTTGGGGAACATGATGGACATAATCCTGAAAAGTAATTAAATAGTATAGTATTGTAATGGATAATTGAAAATGGAGAAAAATGGCAAACAATGTGACACAGTTGACAACAGTGGAAAAACATTTCATGACGGCGTCTCCCATTTAGCATTCAAGCATGACACCATGTTGACCTTCGGGTAGAAAGCGTGGTAGCGTGGAAGACGAAAAAGCAGCAGTTACAGAGGATTAAAAACATGATACTGAACAAACAACCGCTGAAATGCAGGGAAAAAAACTTTCAATTTGTTTTCTGTGATGAGATTTATCAGTTGGCAATAAACATCAGGCTAATAAATTAAATGTTTAGTAAGCAGTAAACATTTTGGGGCATATTCACTAAGAATGCGCTGCGTCTGGTAATAGCGCGAAATATTGCACCACAACTGCACCCGCAGTCTGCGCCCAGTTACCCACCTATTCACTAAGGATATTGCTCTAATCATATACCGGCGCAAACACGCCCACAAAACTGACAGCTTGGAGCAAATTTGCACCTGATTTACCACACATGGCAATGGATTTGCGCCAAGAACATGGTTGTTATAGTAACAGTTGCCAGAAAGATGACATTATCAGAAAGCGAGGTTGGACCGAGAGTAAGTGATTCTAGCGCCATTAAGCTGTACAGAGCAGAGAGGACGACAACATTCATTCATAAAGCACAAATTACTGGTGCGATCGTTTTAAAAATATATAACTATTTTCAGAGGTTGGAGTGGGAGTACAGTATGCATCTGGCACGTAAGAATGATCGTAAAATGCCTCCCTGTCATTGCCGATCAGCCCGGGTTACATTATGTGTCCTAAACTAACATGGGAAAATTCCCCCCTCTCTCTTTCCCTCTCTGCGTGATCAGCCGCGCATGTTGTGCTGCAAATGACATGCAGTGCTCTCATGATCCCGGGATCGAGGTTGTATCAGGTTAATACATGCTTTCCAAAAACGTTATTTGCGTCACGCAAACGCGGTGTGGCTATTTGCGCTGGCGTTAGTGAATTAGATGCTGCATATCAATGAGTCACATTTGCATTGGGGTGGGCATATTTTGCGTCAATATATGCAAATTACCGAATTTACATACCCGCAAATAACACCGGCGCACTGTGACGCAATCTATTTGGCAACGCACTGAGTGACGGATTTCCCCATCTGCGCATGTTTAGTGAGTTAGGCGCTCCCAGATTGCTCCATTTTTGCAGGTTAGCGCGGTGCAAAGGAGACGCAAACGTTTAGTGAATAGGCCCCTTTAATTCCAAGAATAAAACATCAATTTAATGGATGGGTTATTTTTTTTTTTAACTCAATTTTTTTTCTCCATAATTTACCAATGAAACCAAATTGACAATGCACTTGGCTACTAATTGATGGGCATCAGGCAATTTAGATTCTCAGTTATAATAAATGCAAAGATCTTTTGACTGTCTAAATGAAAAGTGGAATTGTATTAATGCATTTAAATCCTTTAAACCCCTCAACAGTATGTCTGCATATTTGGTCCTACCTGGAGGCACTGCAGCCACCACCACACAGCATCACGGCAATTGTATCTAGCAAAGCGGCCCTCTCCGAGCAAGTTTGGGATCAAACCATGACGTAATGTCCCTGCGAAGGCCAAGATGATGTTTCTAAGGACACAGCAGAAAGCCTCATTTATTGTTCAATTACTGTTTCCAAACAGGAAGTCATACAATGACATGTAAGAATCACGCAGATTCATATGCATACCGGGCTTCAATGTGCCTCCCAGTAAGCAGCATCAGCCCTCGCAGCGCAATAAAAGTGTCTCGGCCCCAGCAACGGAAAATCCCAGTAGAGAAATGAGGAAGACCTGATAGAATATATTTGAATTAGTACCATGTGTGAGTAGCCTTAAAATTACTTCTTTTTTTTATAAAGCCATCAAAAAGCTTTCGATGTTCGGTGACCTGCAGCCACCGTCACACAGCACTGCTCCTTCTGTCCGGTTATTGGGCTGATGCAATACGGAACGTTGTCAAGTTTCACTGATAGCGGAGGAAGGGCAGGGAAGCGTCCGACGGCACACATCTGAAGTGATCCCAACGCCAAGTGTCGCACGAAGCTTGAGCCACTCTGGACAAAACTGAATAAAAGGCAGAACATGTCCTCAGCCCTCAGATTGTACTGTGATTTGATTACGTTTCCTATTAAAAAGGACTGTGCTCAAAGGTGCATAATTACAAAACTACCTTGACATGAGTTTGTAAGTTGCATCCAGAGCTGTGGTGAAAGTTGATACAAGGATAGCGTCAAAGTAAGAAGGAATGAGATAGCGTGGGATGTGCTTCAGATAAGCAAACATGGCCTCCAGCCATTGTCCAACCTGCACACATTAAATTATGAAATTAATGAAGCTGTTTCCATTATGCAAGTCACATGGTTCTTTTTCGTAGTTGCTTATAATCATGCATTTACATATAGCTTTTATGGCTATTTCTATTTTACCTGTGCTAGAGGTCCTTCTCTGTGTATGAGTCTATTGGCGATATATTCCATCAGCCAGTCACCTTGTCTGAGGTTACCACACACAGGGTGGCCCAGGTCATTGTTGGCACGAATATCAGCTAAAACTGACATCAGCCCTGCAAAGACACAATATTCAGAATCAGATACTGGTTGACCTGAACTTTCCCGATTGCTAATAATGACTCAATTCGATTTAAATTCCATTGCGCCACACTGAAATAATATTACTCTATTGTTCAATAGCATACACACAAATTGCACTGTAAAGCTACAGATTACCAAATTCTATCTTGACATAGATTTGTTCCAAAGATTATCATTACATTATAGCTGTCTGTACACACAGATACAATCAGCTGATTTGGTCCCCATTTTGCCCCATTTCCGATCAAGGACGATGAATGGCAGACTATCTGACATTTGAGATTATCCTATATGATTATCTTGTGGTCTGAGGAGTGTTAAGAGTGACTATATTCGAATAACAGGGTCCAAAACGGGTCGGGGCTGACAGCCTTTAATGTTAAACGTGTTCAAAATTTATGACCAAATGCCTTTGTGTGTGGGGAACGTCTGAAATCTATTCTATCTATCTCTATTCTATGAATTGTGACATGGGGATAAAGGAAAACGGACATGAATAAAATAAAAATAAAAGTCCCGCCCGACACCTGATTTTTGTATGAAAGTAGGTTCCTTGATGGCAAGGAGTGTTTTCCAAGGAAAGGTGTCTTTTGCCATCGCCATATTACAACACTTCCGACTTGGAAAAAATATTGGCGCAACATATCCAGTAGACAAAATTAATCTTTGTTTTTGATACATCATGTGTGATCATGTGAGATTTCTGCCTCAGAGGACTTTTGAGATTGGTGGAAGATGTGTGTGATGTTCTGTATTAAGATTATCAGAGCACACAACACACAAAACATTTAAAACCTTATGTGTGTACCAAGGCCAACTATAAAAGCAACCCGACATCTTAAATTTGGTGTTTATCGTCTGTAAATCCAGTGTTACGATTACAATGGCAACTCTAAACCTTTTCGCATGGTCCTCAATTACTCACAGATCGCTAATCACGGGATGAGGACCAAGGCTTGCCGCGGATAAGGAAAATTCACTGTACTCCAAAATCACTTACCTTGGAGGCCTGCATATTTGAAGGTTCCCCATCCTGGAATATCGTAACAGCCTCCACCATCCTCTTGCTCTTCTGAATCGCAGCGAAATAGCAAGACATTCATGTCTGCTAGCGTTAGCTTTGACATCAACCTAGGTGAAAATTTCACTCAAGTTGATAAATACTGGACAACATAGTGATGCTCTAAAAGACAAAATCACTCAAATAAACTAGTCAAAGCATTTTTTAAATTACTTTAACTGAATACAACCATTTGCTGCTCATTAGGCAATATCTTTTACCAACTACTGTATTGCCTTTATTGTGTTAATTAGTGTTGTTCCTATACCGTTTTTTGGCCCCCGATTCCGATACCCAGCTTTACAGTATCGGCCGATACCGATACCATACCGATATCCCTAAGTTTTTTTTCCCCCTCAACATGAAAAAGCTGTCCTGCCATTTGTTCAGAGCATTCACGGGCCAATAGGATATCTTAGATCGGCATGAAGTGAGCATGTCACATATCAGTGAATGTCATGCACGAGCAAGACACAAGACGCTGCATCCAAATTCCTATATTAGTGTTGGAACTAATGGTATCGGCATGTTACTTGTGAGTACTCACCGATAATGATACCACTGTTTTAATGCAGTATCGGCTCTGCCGATACCAGTATCGGTATCGGAACAACACTAGTGTTAATATCATCAAAGCCAATGGACAGTAAAGAAAACTACTACTGCTACTACAACAACTACAACTACTACTACTACTACTACTACTAACAATAATTTTATATTGTGCTTTTCTGGACACTACGGTTGGCAAAACATTTACAGTAACATAAATAGTGAAGTTTTCCATTTCACTGTACGGTGCAATTTAGCTTGTTGAATCTCAATCAATAATATTAACAAGAGGATAACTGTACATATTGATAAGGACTTACTGTGCCAAAGGCATTTTCAGGGCCTCTGATGGGTTTTCATCTGCTATACTGCCTTTTCTGTATTTTAGGCTAAATTGGGACAGAAAATACCGGAGTGCTCCAACCAACTTCTGCGCTTTGGGGTCCAAACTAACCCTATAACGAAGAGAAAAGGTTTAGCATCTTGTGATATACAATTGTGATGAAAATAATATCAGTGTCTAAAATCATGAGTAGAGATTGAAACCTTTCTACTGCACTGGCAACACGGCACATTATATTACAAATCATAACATTCAGAAAAATTGTTTTATTTACTTTATAGACAAATCAAAATGCTGCATAAAATGAACAATCTTTCGGATTTCCCATTTCTGAGAATAAATTACTGCCATGTAGCAGTATTTTCTCTGAAAAACAGTATTGGCATTATTTTAAACACAGCTGTATGAGCTAAATAGGTAAAGAATGTTCAATCTGGCATGAAATATTTCGTGTCAGGATGCAGTTTTGTGTGGGTGAGTGCTGTCCTACCTGAAGGCAATGACACTTCCCGGTGTCAGTTTCTTAAAGCTGATTTCCTGTACAAACTCGGATGGACCTTTAGATGTCACTCCAGCGTGTTTCACCACTGAGCTCTCCTCTAACTAGAAATATAAATGTATATTAAAGCATAAACTTTTGTGATAACTGGCATCAACATACAAAATTAATTACTATTACTAAATCAAATGAAACAAATCAATTTTCACTTCAATAAAGAGAACTCTGGCATGCACTCAATAATAATAATGCTGAACAAAACATGCATTTTACTGACTGTAATATGATCTTTTATCTCAACGGTGTATTCAGGCATGCCATTAATGTAGTTGTCATCCTTTTGGAAACTGCCAGCATGTCTTTCCACTGTCCTTGCTTCCAACACCACCTCTTCAATTTTTCCTGGATAGAAAAGATGGATAGGGGGATCAATGCATGACAAAAATAACATAACATTTAAAAAACAAACAAAAAAAAACAAACAAACCTACATTCACAAAATAACTCATCAGTAAAATAAGAACTACAGGGTGTTCCAAAATGGTTGACCCTATTCTAAATGCCCATATCTCGGAAAATACTTGATGGATCTTAATAAAACTAAACACACTTTATGTTGAAGGTCATAAGTTTTATTGGTTAAATTTACAAAGAAAAGTACAAATATCTGTTGGTTCTATGACAGATTTTCATAAATGTTCAACACCAAGTGTCAGGTTATATTTTGGAATTACAGCCCAAGTGCTTTTTAGGACGTTCAGAACTTCCTTTCCTGTGTTTTGTGTAAGCTTGATGTTCCACACCAAAACTTGAAACGTTTCTACACAAGCTGTGAAAATTTGAGGTCATTCCAACGAAAATTGTAAAAATTATTGGTCTACGAAATGGGGTCAAACATTTTGGACACCCTGTATTATTACCTTGGAAATAAGTTGTAAATGCTGAAACATGATTCATGATCCCCAAACAAATGCCGAAACACACTACAATCATCTACAAGCATCTTAAAATTATAGCGTTCACATTTTAACCATGCTTTTTCATTAACTTTATGATGCCCAAACGCCATTTGAACCAATTTCTTTGTATTTCTGCTCAGCATTGTCTTTATCTGCGTTGACATGCAATTTCTTTGTAAACTGCACTGTCTAGCAGGAAATCACAATTCCCCTTGACATTATACACATACTTAGAAATGCAATAAAATGAAAGACATCATATTAACATCAACGCATGGCCTTTGAAATATATAAAAGACAGACATGCGTATCTCTCATCAAGGGCAAAAAGACAAATTCTGCACTGCAACTATTTGTGTTGCGTGTGAATCTCCTACCAGGTATGAACATCGGTGGCACATCCGTTCTATACTGGTGTGTTTTCGGGTCCTTGAAAGCTGTCCTACACACTGCCACCACTGACTGATGGGTGCTGGGACAGTGGCGAGTAATAGCAACAATATCTTCATCAACCTGGTCGACATAGACCTGTAGAGGTGACAGATTGGAACAGGCAACTACGTTTAGGACAACAATGCAAAACACCAAACACTTGGCCTGATGCCCCTTGCCTTTAAATGGGCAAAGGTTAAATCAAAGAAAAATGATACCTGTATGAATCCCTGAGCAGCCAGTTCTTGATGCAACTTATTGAGTGCCAGTTTCCCAGCAATGATGCCAGTCTGTGGTCCAACCTCGCTGGCGCTGGTCACGGAAGCAGAAGGGTTCCACTTCGGGTAGAAACGCTCCTCTTTAACAACAGAAATCTACACATACAAACAAAACAATACATTGGAATGCAAAGTGCAGCAGTATTAGATTGCAGTGGTGTCAAAGTCCGGTCCTCGAGGACTCGGGTCCTGCATGCTTTAGAGGTTTCCCACGTCCAACACAGCTGATTCATATTCAAGCTCATCAGCAAGTTGTGCAGGAGCCTGATAATGATCATTGAATCAGGTGTGTTGGAGTATGGAATCCTCGAAAACATGCAGGACTCTGGCCCTCGAGGACCAGACTTTGACACCTGTGGATTATATGATAGTGAAATTGTGAAAAATTTGCAGGGAGATGGTGAAAATCCATTATCATGCCGGTCAGTGTGTTGTCTGCTTCATAGTTACTTGTGAAAATAAGCAGCAGGTATTGTTATTGCTCACATTTATTATATATTTTTTAAATGTATTATTCTGTTTTTGTGTTGTATTTTATTTAATTTTATTATTAAAATAAATCCCACACTATTGAATAGACCTCAAGTGAGGTATCAAAAGATGTTGTATTCCAACACAATTCCCAAAAATGATTCTCAATCTGCCTAAGCGCATTTATATTGATTTGTGTTATCATAGTAACTGTGTGCTACTCGTCTTTCAAAATAATACCTGACTGCAGGCCACAATGTTAACTCCTTATTGATCTGCATTTGTGGTTTGTTTACTCAGGATGTTAGCATTGTAGCTATTTTGGACATGAATTGGAAAGGCCCCAATCTGTCTACATAATGTCTCACATTGCAGTGCCAAAAACAAACATGAAATCTAAGGAACTGTCTGGAGACCCGTTTCAAATTTACAATGGAATTTTGTTTCTAAATAGATTACAACTGGTTTACCCTTACGCTCATTTTAGTGGCATTAGACAGATTATAACATGTACTAGAAGCATGTGTATGTGTGTGTGCATAACCTGATGTGGTACTAGTTCATCATATCCTCGGGTAGAGCCAGTAGCACAGCAGGCCATCGAGACCATTGCAGAACTGGGAAGCGAATCAAGTGCTGAACGCAGCTGCACAACAGACACAAATAATGTTTTCATATTATTTAATGTGCACTACTAAGAATCTCTTCATGGTACTTTAGGGGAAAATCTGATATACATTATTGGTCTGGAAATACTTGCAAATATAATTGCGTTAAAATGATCATTTTTGTAGCAAGTTTTGTAATTATATGCTCTTGATAAAACACCTGTATAGGACATTCGTTGTCATGGGTTACATCAAGGAACATGGCATGGGCAATGCAGGGCACCAGTGGGCGGAGACTTGGCTGAACAAACGCTCCAACTGGTTCACCACCATACCGATAGACCAGTCTGCCCTCTTCATGGCTATCGCCAGCTGACATGGCCTCTAAAAGATTAGACAGAGAAGGAAAACCTTGTGGCTTTTAATGACATCACAAAATGGCTTACTTTTTGGCTGCCGCACAACGAGCAACGCAAGCGAGTGGGTAGTTGGTAAACTGTTGTGGAACTAGTTTTTAATGTTTGTTCGACGACTAGTTTTGCTGCAATTTCAAATTCAAAGGTGAATGATATTCCAATGTTGCAGATGAAATGGCCAATCAAAAATGCCCTTTTGTATCACATGATCTTTCGCAACAAAAATGATACCAATACATACACTCACTGTACAATGTGTTTTACAATAATTTATTATTATTACATGATCACTATCAATCCGCTTCTTCCTTGGCAATCGCAGTATGTTGTTGTGGTTCAATAAAATTATAATATGGAGCCCTTCGAAACAAAAACAGAGGTCGCTGTTTGGCATTGCGGTCAATCTGTGGTCAGGTGTGCGCGTCGGCTAATTAGTTTCTATATCAGCTGTGTTCAGTTGTGTTGCTCGTTGTGCTCACTAGTGTGTTTTTTCTCAGATACTGTAGTTTCATACAAGCAGTCAATGTAAAATGTTAAAGTTAATATATTAATGGCACGGTAAATTGAATGCAATGTTAATACAACACTGGTATGGTAGCAGTAATAGTTTTGAGGTTCCAAACTGTAGTAAAGAAATCTCTGGTAATGCACCTGGCTTACTTAGATTGGTGTTGCCTGAAAATGGCAGAGTGACAAACATCAAGCTGCAGTTACTTTTTCCAGAATTTCATCACAGACTTCCCGTGGTGTCGGTAGGTTTGTGGAGCTTGCAAATACTTCCCCTTTCTTCCTAAGAATTTTCTGTTTTCACTGAATGTCAGACAATTTTAACTCTGCATCTTCAATAGTGTATCACAATATTACAGAGTGGAAAGATGGTACCTAGTTCTTAGCACATTTGTCTCTTATGTGGAGTTTTCATGTTCTCTGGGCTTCCTTCGTTATTCCAAAAACATGCATTAAAGTCATGTTAATTGAGGACTAAATTTGACCATACGTGTGATGTGAGTGTAAATGATTGCTTGTCTATATGTGCCATGCAGTTGACTGCCGACCAGTCCAGGGTGTACCTCGCTCCAAGTCAGTTGGGAAAAGCTCCAGTTCACCTGTAACCCTAGTGAGGTCAAACGATATAGGAAACGGATGGATGGATGGCTTTTCAAATAAGTGGTCATGATTTGATTACAAAGCCAGGTATGTCATGTCTCCAATCCTTTTAAAAGTGATGATGTTGGAATAACACTAGCTGGGAAAAAATAATAATAATTAGGACATTAAGTGAAATTAATGATGATATTTCTATACAAGAGTTATAGCAAATAAGATTAGCAATGTTGCATACTGTAGTTTGGTCAGCTCTGTAGGTGAATTTAGCTAAAATAATGAAGTTAGCAATTTTCATCATTTAATTAATACTTTGCAGTATTATTTCATTAATCTTTAGAGCTCATTGCTATCCAATGACAACCATGTCTGTCAAAATCTGTTTGTTTTTTTTCCCAATTTGGCGTTGAATAGTAATATTTTTTTGCTTTCAAGAAAGTCTCAAGTTACTTCTTCAGGGCCATGTTTCATCTGCATGGTGAAACGTTGCCTTTAACAGTATCAGAACATTTGGCTGAAAATGGGCTATAGACGTCAGCGTTCATCTTGTTACTTCTATCAGCAACCACATGAACCTTTGTCAGAATGCAGACAAGCATCTCTCCAACAAGTTGCATTTTTATTTATGTTTACAATAAGACTGGAGCCGTGACCTGGTCATTCCAAACTCCAACTCCTTTCGGATGAGCTTCCACCTTAAATTGAAGCTGAAAGTATACATTTAATTGACATGTTTGGTTGTTTAATTAAATGTAATAGTGCATAAATCATTTAACTTCATGAACTGTGAATAAAGACATTAAATATACATTTTTCAAAGCACATAGAATACGGTACCTCGTATCAGTGATGTAATCCCTAGATCTGTAACGAAGACGTTATCCAGTTCCTCACTGCCAGTGAAGAGTTCAGCCACCACATACAGGTTAGGGCACACTGTTCTAGCCACATCTAGCATGAACTGCTCAACCACCACCACAAAGCAACACATCAAAGTCCAAGAAGTCAATATAAAGTAATTAAGGTAGGCAAAAAGGAAGTAGAAGAATGGATGTACAAAACGATCGTCAAGCCGGTTAGTGACAGCCAACAGAATGGGAAAAGTGACGCCACATGAACCCATGCAGTCAAGGAAAAGAGAATGGGAAGGAAAGTGAAAAAACACAAAATGCAGGGAAAAGAGAAAAGAAATAGCACAATATTAGTTTGTTTCAACAAGTACCTCGCACAAGGCTGCTAATTCCCAGCCGATTCACAAATACATTGTCAATGATTTCGCTGCCTGTAAACAGTTCAGCGATCAAATACAAATTGGGTCTGACCACTCTGGCTGCATCAAGCATAGCCTGGACAAAACATTACATTACAGACAGGGAGAAAAAAAGAGAACATAAAGAACAGAAAAGACTTGTGAACAGAATACAGTAGTTTTAGAGTTTGTTTGTTTGTTTTTTAATCAATTTGTTGTGAGCTAAATTCGATAAAATATCAAATGCGGATTGACTAACAGGTTTTCTCTATCTACTTATTTCAATTGCTCAGGTCATGTCAACGACTACTACTAGCTATCTTACCTCTGCAACATGTAATGGTGTAGAGTGACAGTTATCCAGTCTGACTCCATGAAAATATTTGGCGGTGATTTCAGTGTACTTCTTCATGTGAGCCCACAGGAAAGGGCAGTCCTCAGGTCCCTTGCCGTAGCGAAGTTTCACACTGTCGCCCCAGCATATCAACTCACGCCGAATGTAGACATTGGACCCTAAATGTTAGTACAAATTAAGATCACAGACACAAAGAATTCGATTAAGACCAAACTGGCAACAATGATTAAATGTAAATTAGGAAAGGTAAAAGAAAAGACCAAATCAGTAATTCAATTGTTTGTTTGGTTTTGTGTTTTCGTTTTTTGCTTGTGCACATTATATCCAATGTGTTTACCTGGCTCAGCAAAGTTGCGCAGCGGATCATCACCCATCACCCAACCATTATGAGCTAGGAAGTTACGCATCTTGTCTGGGTCATTCAGCATCTGCATCTCCTGCTCTAGAGTCATGTCTTGATATGGGAAGGTGAAATACCTGAGAATGACAAAAGAATTAAGCCCTTCTAAAAAAAAATAATGATTACACCTAGAAAACTATTGAGAATAGTCCGGTGAAGAATGCAACAAATAGAGTTGCGTTTGGATCAGATGGAGTGCATTCACCAAGTATTTTGCTCACTCAAATTGAGAAACTGTCTGATCAGTGTGGCATTGTGGCTGGTTTGACCCATCTGAACCTGTGACCCACACTGGAGCCAATTTGCTCAAATTTTATATATATTATGTAGTATTCTAAAAATAAATTAATAAAAATCACATTTTAAATTTTACTATTTAACACACCATAGTGCTTGTGTGTCTCTACTATTCCGTTACGATAATGTGTGTTAATTTTAAACACCGATGCTTCCTGGGTAGGGCTGAACATAAATACAAGCAAAGAATAAAAAATAAATGTACAGTACCTGGTAACAAGGGGGTTCTTCTTGCTAACAGGGCCTAATTTGGGTCCATGTTCCGCCAGACGCTCATATGTTACATTCCCCACAATGCAGTTGGCTGCCTGTAAACAAACAATCACAAGCAAATATGAACTAAAAAGAGTAACGTTAGATAATGATTTCCATTCACTTTATTTTATGACTTAACAACCTTAACAGTAAGCAAGTAAGTAGCAAAAACTATTCACATATAAGGTTTAACCAGAAATGAGTAATTAAAACAAATCACAAGGGAATTATATTATGTTTTTGCTATTTAGATATAGTTTATTTTCACAATCTTAAAAAATACAAATATGGCAGTAAAAATTAAAATAAATACAACACGTGAAGGTGAGGTAGAAACCCATTACAGGCTTATCAAGGACCTCACCTAAGAATAATAAAATAATATTTTAATAAAATATACAACCAATGCTATATATAGCCTCAATAAACATATTTTCAACATAACTCAATAACCTTGGCAAAAATAATTCCATAGCAGCACACATATTAAATATTGTATATACAATCAGTCAAGCTTCTGTAGCACTAAATCTCTTAAGTTTCATTTTATATTATATTTGAATAAAGACATAGAATCGGTTAATAATTGTGAATTTGTATTCCATAATTGGGCCCCACGGTATCTCAATGAAAACTGACCTCGAGATGTGTGATACAATGTTAAGTACAAATTGTTGACTTGTCTGGTTGAATAAGAATTAATTTGACTATTACAAATAACAAATGTTTGAAAAAGAACTTTGAGGCAAGTCTGAACCCATGTACTTCAATTTGAAAATACATATTTGAAGAATATTTACATCCAATATTGTCAATACATTACATAAAAAAAAAAAATAAAAAAAAAGTGGAGCGGTTGGGCCATATGACTTGGAAGAAGTAGCCAATCTGACAAAACGCTTTTGCATTTAGTACCAATTTATTTCTTTAAAACCATTTTGAAAATGTGTTTGTGGAATATTAATTAAGCAGCAAATTCCACCCATTCATTAGACAATGTGACGTCTGTCATTTTCAAACAACCGCAAGTGGCAAAATGGCCAGAAGGAAAAAAAGAGGTGTGTTTTTCTGCTTAATTCATATGAAACAAACACAATATTACTCAGAATGCCACGTTTTGTCAAGTGGGGGCGCATAGAATTTGTTATTAGCTTGATTTCCCCTTTAAGAAATGTTCCTTATCATTATTGTAGCTCAGACATGATTACTCGACCTGCTCTTGATGCTGATGAACAATGTGGAGTTGTTCCTCATTCAGCTGGTTGAGTTTCTGTCGCAACATATAGCAACACTCCTCTATATGCTGTGGGGAACAGCTGTAGGATGATTAAAAATAATTATTCTCGCACACTGTCACACATAAAAAAAATTGCTTTTGAGAGGTACACTGTGGAGTTCAGTCATTTTGTAATCTGTTATCAAACAACAATAGAAGAATCAAACACAAAGGAAGACAGGAAGGTGGCAGAGTAGGGCTCAGTAATGTGAACATCCCACCAACATGAATTTTTATGAATTATAGGCACAGCCACATTCCATGAATTACATGGTATTTATATTGAACCGAAAATGACCACAAAATGTTGCAAGCTGCTGAACCGGAATAATTTTATCTTACATTCATCTTAAGGTCATTTTGTAGTGAACATCAATGTATCATGTGACCTCTTTGGGGGACAACATAGTCACTAGGGATGAGCGAGTACAGCTCTATCTGCATCTGTATGTGTTTGACCATCTAAATGATCTGTAGCTGTATTTGGAGACGGCGCGGCATAGACAGGAAGTGGGCGTGGTTTACCTAATGGGTGGGGCTTACATCAATACATTAATATTACTGTTACATTACTATTTTTTTTAGTATGAAATTGAAAATTTTAGTTTGAAATTTATATGGATTGAGCAAAAGTTTCAATATGTTTTGTTTACTTGAAAACTATTCACAAAACAGCCTAATAAAGATTTAAATCAATGCTTTTGATCACAAAAGAAGAACTATTTTTCAAAAGGTTTTTATAAACTCAGAAAATGTATGTGTATGAATAAATATTTAGGGAACAGTCTGAGAATTGAGATTCATTTTTTTTTTTTTTATCACAATAGTAAGGGAACTATTTAGAATTTTTTTTTTTAAATGAGTCAGAACAGGAATCTTTTTAAGTGCATGAAGAAATATTTACATAACAGTCTGAAAATGAATATTAACTGTTTTGATCACAATAGTAAAGAAACTATTAAGAACAAGTTTTTTTTTGTTTTGTTTTTTTAATAAACTCAGGAAAATACTGCTGAATACAGTATATGCAGTGGAAATGAACAAGAACAAGTGTTGTCATAGCAACACAGATTTCTTTTCCTATCATTTTCATTAATTTGTTTTCAATGTTTTATTTAATTTGTACTACCTAACATTATTATTAAAGGGTGTTAAGCTGTGTGTGTAAAGCTAAATTTGCAATATTTATATTTTTATAGACTGCAGTTGGGGGGGAATCTAATATATTTTGATTCGCAGTGTGTTCAGCTGTGCATGTGTGTAAGTGCTTTTACGGGCTAAATAAAAACGAACTTAGGCAGCCTGTGTGCGAGACCGATGCAACACCAACCAAGCTCTGTCTTTTCAAGAGCGCTGCGACTGCACAGCGTTCCAAAACAAGTTTGACGTAACTTTGACAAACATACAAAACTAAACACAAGTGTGCTGTAGAAAATTAAGGACCAAGAGATAATTAATTACTGTCTGCGTGCCAGAGGGCGACGCCATATGGACTGATCCTCTCTGTCCCTCTGCCTATGTGCCGCATGCCGCGGAGAGGAAGGCGGGGGCGGCTTTCCTTCAGCATGGATATTAAGGAAGTCTATCTCTGTTATATTGGTATCAGGGAAAAATCAATTATCTGTACCGGATACTTGTGCGGTACGAATATCCGGCTCACCCCTAATAGTTACATTATAAACGTTTTTTTTTTTTTTTTTTTAATCAACATGTTTTCTGCCTTATAAGCCATATAGAAAAAGAATACACAGACTATAACTTTTGAAAAATGTATTATTATTATTTTTATTATTTAGTGCTGTCAAAGTTAAAGCATTAACTAATTAATTAATCATAAAACAATATCGCATTAATCATGTATTGACGCAGATTAATCACACTTTTAATTTTGACTGCAGATGATCCTTTAGCTTGATAGCGGATGGCTACGTTAAAGGTAGCACAAGTTGTGTTTGAAAAATAAACATAACATGCATTAAAGTGAAGCCTTTAATAAATGTTTAAGTGTGACATACAGAATATTTGTTCATGTCAAACTATTGGGGTCATTTTGTTCCACTTTAAATTATGCAAGTAATTAACTGATTAGAAAAAGAGGATAAGCACGTGCAGTGGATCAAAAACAATTTTAAATGCCGAAAAAACTAACACATAACAGGTGCATTTTAAATTTGGCGGGCAAAAAATGTTGATAAAAAAAACATTTTTAATTAAGTGATTAATCGTGATTAGTCAAAATTCTAAGATGTGATTAATCTGATTAAAAAATGTAATCATTTGACAGCTCTATTATTATTATTATAGAAAATATTTAAAATTAATATCTCAAGTTACATCACATGACAGACACTTTATAACTGCAATTTAAAGGTGAAAATATAACTTACTTACTTAAATATAACTTGACTATAACACACATTTATGTCCAAGTAATTGAAGAAATACAATTTCTATGCAACTATTTACAGTATCTCATGTTAGGTGACAGGAGACAGTCCTTAAAAAGTCCTTTACATCCACAAAGATTTACTAAAAACATTTACAAATTTTTACTATTCAACCATAACAGTACATAATAGTAATAACGGTAATGTAGTCATGTTTAAATCTTATTGAAAGTGTTTCGAAATATTTGTCAGATTCAGTATATGCTTTGAAAATAAAAGTTAAATAAATAATACAACTACTTGCATCTATGTTTTTGTAAACTTTTGTTTATGTAAACTATGCAATCCATTTACAAAATATTTAGTAATATCAGTTTCAAGAAGTATGTACAAATGGATATTTATGTCAATTTTCAAAATGTTTTCATGTTGGGAATGTCATTTTGGGGCTTGAAAGAACAGATCACTAAGAAACATTTGTGGGGAACAAAATAAATCCAAATGACATGAATGTAATCTTCTAACACATTGAACATACAAACAAGTAAAAAAACAAAAAAAACAAAAACATTATTTTGTGTGTTTTTTCCTGCTATGGTCATAAGATTCTGAATACCAAATATTCAATCGTCTGGTACCTGTACATTTATACAAAGAACTGCATTAAAATGTGTCTTTACCTGAAAGGTCCAAATGTTTCAAGAGCAGAGTCCATGTCCACTGTGTTGCCGTAACGTCGCCAACCCGGGTCCTGGATGATGATTAGGCCTTGTTTCCCTCCAGTCTTACTACGGTCTGGTTTCACACCTTCAAAGACACATACAGATATGGTGCATGTGATGTGACACATAATGATCAGGTTGCTGAGATCCGAGAGCCAGGTCAGGTGTGCTGGGAAAACCTCGCTGGTGTAGTGGACGGGAAGAAAAAAGTTTGGACCTCCCTGCTGAGGCTGCAATTGAGTGAGTTGATCAAGACATTGCTTAACTTTCACTGTAGAGACACAGTTGTGCCTTGAAATACGGGTGACACCACAAGTTTTTTATTTTTAAGATACAAGCCGTCATTCATTCAATATTTTTGCTCTGACTTGCAAATATTTTCGATACGATAACAAACATGGCGGGCGGTGTTATTGCGTTTTAAGCAACAGCTATTTGATCACAGTGCCTCAACACATGTAGACAGACAAGATAACAATACTGGCATACATTTTAGCTGTCCTCTGTGAAAAATGACCAATGTTACTTCATCTTATTGAGTCACAATAGAACCAATTTCCACAATTTTTCTTTTGTGTCTACATACTGCTCACCTGTAGCCAAGTCGCGCACAGGAGCCGAGATGGATTCATTGTGATGCACAAACAGTTTCATTCTTTATGTTCTAACGTTGTTATAATTATGTTTTTATAAAGTACAATGTTATATATTGCCAATTTACTCATTAAAAACTAAATTACAACAGTTTTTTTTTTCCTTTTGGGGGAGGCTGGAACCGATTAATGGCATTTCTATTCATTTCAATGAGAAAAGGTGATTTCAGATAGGAGTATTTTGAGTTATATGAGCCTGGGCAGGTAATGAATCAAACTTGTGTCTGTACAGTATGTTAAAAACTGATTTTAGGATGACAATTTACGTTAATCATATACTCCAAATCTTGTTTCTGTATTGGGTTCTGCAAAATATATCAACAATTGATAACCCTGGTCACAATTGAACTGCTGATGTTTTCCTTGGTCTACCCGTTCAACGTTACTTTGTATATCAGTAATTTTATTTAATTGTCAGGAAATTATACAATTTGCATGATCAACTTGTTGTTTTTTAATGTTTGTAAAAATGACTCATTATTTTTTTGTTTTTCTTAACTCAGCCTCACAATTTGTAGTTTCTCACCCATAGACAGCTGTCTGGTTCACTAGTTGGTTACATTTCTTCCCAAGGTAAATTGTGTTTTCATCGGCAAAATCCAAATATGAAGCAGAGCTTAGACAGACTGAGTGAGTGCTTGATTGTTTGAATAAGAAATGCTTTGGGGGCAAATCTAGGCAACAAAACACCCGTCAGTCATGTGTGCCAATACTTTTGCTCACATAAGTGGATGACATTGAGTGGACTACAACATAAGGTTGTACCATCTTGTTCTATGTGTAAAAGGAAATAAAATATAAAATGGACTTTTGATTTCTTGTCTCATTCATGTTTCGATGTGAAACATAAATGGTTTTGATCTATAGCAAAAATAAAGGATTTGGGCTTTCTGTTTCAGTAGTTTTGAAATACAGTGTCCAGTATCTCAGCTGATTTGTTATACTGACCATTTTGTAAGAGAGTTCTGAACTGCTCCACAGCAGTGTCCACTTTGACCTGGAAGAACTCCCACAGTTTGATCTGAGGGTACACATCCTGCCACAGCACGCTTCGGATCTCCTGAACAACACACAGACGCACACAAACACACACAAATATTGACAAAAAGCAATTTGTTAGTCAGTTTGAAATTCAAATGGTACACACCATTGGATAATAACAATAAATAAAATTGTATACTATCATTTTTTTGTATGACCATCTCCCTCGATCGCTTAATTTAAACGATGACCATTTGAAGGAAGAGTCCATTTAGTTTGTCCATTTACAGATGGTGATCTCATTTGAACATTCACATTCAATGTTGCAGAACATTTTTTTATACCCTCTCCAGATCTGTTCCTCAACAGCAGTCGAAAACCTAAAGTGTAAATAGCAATAGTGCACTTACATTCAGATGATTTTCATTGGTGATGTTGGCAGAAAGGCCAACGTCCGTGTACCGCCCTTCTGCTATTCTGGTGGTTAGATGCCAGATGGCTCTGTCCAAGACCCAGGCTGGACGTAGATGGGGAGAGTTCACCAGGTTGTAACCACATTCTGGGTGCTCTCGGATCCACTTGCTATTAGCGGCTGCAAACAGAAAAAGAAAATGAAAGTCACCACAAAAAACTAAAAAAGAAATGCATTTGAAACTTTCATGTCAGTGTCTGGCATAAGCACCATTTGCCTCACACACAAACCTCCTTCGCATAGAGTTGGTGAGGTTATTGTTATTGAATGACGGCCCACTACACTTCAACAAATGGGCAAAAGTTGATGTACAGTACATTTGCAGGAACTGGAAAACGCCATTTTTTTCACCGAACTCATTTTGGAATCTTTTGCAAATTTCCCAATTGTGATACACGTTCCTTCATCTCAGTTTAATCTCTATTCCAATAAATACTTCTTTTGGCGTCGCACGTGTAGTGTGACCCGTTCAACGATTGGTCGCCTGCTGTCCAGGACAAAAGTCTAGCATGTCAGAATTTTTGCTTGTCTTGTCGCACAATGTGACATAACTAAGTCATCGTACTTTTGGTTCCGCAGCATTGACCAATAGTGAGAGGGAGCGAAACGTCAATCACACACTGACCAGCACTTCATAGCTCTTTTTATTTATTTAATTTATTTATTTTCTCCCCTGGATATCTCATGGGATGGGGCCAGACAGGTGCAACCCGGAAAAATGGCGTTCGCTGCAGCGCTGCCTCTACCTGAAGAGCGCACGCGCTGTGCACATTTGTTGCCATTTACTATGACGAACACATATGCACTATATGGCGTCATCAAGTAGACCTACTGCCATAATTTAGCTCACACTACATCTACATTCAGGTTCTTCTACTTGAAGGACGGAAAGAAAAAAAACATACTGCATGCAGGCGGCTGCCAATGAAGTCCCGCCGGTGAACACGACTTCTCGACTTCTCCTCACTAAATATAGGCCTACATGTGCACTTCTGTACTTATGACCTCTACAAATTTTCTATAAATATCAAAAGTCACATTATTTGTTTAATTTTATGCACCTCCGAACATAATTGCCAACGTCAAGCAACAGCGACATGAATAGAGTACATAAAATATATATTGTGACTGTTGTTCTAATAACTTCAGCGATTTGGGCATATGAGTAGGGATGAGCTTGGCTCGATCATGTCTTTGGGACAGACGTATATCTTTTTATACAAGTTGGACCAGGCTTGGCTACCTCATCACCCACTCTCGCTTAAGAGAGTCGTCCCCCCCCCCCCCCCCCGCACCCCATTCGAAGGACGGTTCGGAGTGAATGCGCATATCCAATGCACCGTACTAAAACAAGTCAAATATGAATAAATATTTAAGCAGTATAAAAATTACTCCAACACAATATAATATTTCAGTGTTTGATAAAATAATAAAACAAGATGCCATCTCCAAATTAATAATCAAAATAGGCTATATTACCCCGACACATGTAAATAAATTTAAATACAGTACAGTAGCCCACTAATTGGCTACTGAATCACATTTTAAACACTACAGAGCAGGGAGCACGAGCAATGCGCTCATGTTTATGCTTATGGTTCCGCCTCCCCGACAAGCAGGGACAACGCGGTTGTCTAGGCATGACAGCACGCGATGATCGGGTGGTGTTTTGTATTAATTCTCTTGAAAATGTTTAAGGTTTAAGGTGATTATATGGTTGTTGTTTTTTTTTTTTCATTTAATATAGCCAATGGCACTCACCATAAATACATTGGGGAAAAAATACAGATGATCAATGTGATCGGTATCAGTATAGGCCGATCTTACTCATTAATGATTGGTATCGGTATCGGCAGCATAAAACCCCGATCGGAGCATCACTAAATAAAACCCTTGTGATTGTGTTGTGGCAATAAATCATAAAAACTATGGCAGTGTGCAAATATTTCTGGACCACATCACAAATAACACACATATTCAGTCACCTACCAGTATGATTGTACACCACATCAGTAATACACAGCATGTTCCATTCTTTCTTCATCTTCTCCACCAGTGCCCCCACATCTGTCCAGTTATAGTTTCGGCCATCTGGGCTGAACTCAGGGCTAAAGGTCAGCTGGTCTGCCAAGGAGTAACATGACCTGGATTCTCCTAGCGTCTGCAAAGGCGTGAAGTGGATCATGTTGTACCCTAGGAAATGAAAGAAACATATGCATTATTCGCATATCACATGGTACGAGGGGTGCAACGCTTTCAGGTTTTGGTGTACTGTACAATTATAGTCTGAGAAAAAAAAAAAACCACGCAGTTCTACGGTTATTCTTATAGGCATAGAAAAATAAATCACATCAGCATTCTTTGAAAATGTATATTTTTAACAACAATAAATTGCTTTATATATATATATATATATATATATATATATATATATATATATATATATATATATATATATATATATATATATATATATATATATATTTTTTTTTTTTTTTTTTTTTTTTTTAAGTTGCTGCCTTTTAAAACAAAAACAGCAGATTAGACATAGACGGCTCGTATGCTCTTACAAATCCATCCATCCATCCATCCATCCATCCATCCATCCATCCATCCGCTTATTCCTCACAAGGATCACGGACACGTGGGGTGCTGGTGCCTATCCTAGCCGACTTTGGGCAATGGGCGGGGTTCACCCAGAACTGGTTGCCAGCTAACCAACTGCAGGGCACACACAGACAAACAGCCGTTCACACACAATCACGCCGAGGGACAATTTAGAGTGTTCAATTAACCTGCCATGCATGTCTTGGAATGTGGAATGTGTTTAAGATTTGAAAAATCCTTCTGTGTGTACCAGGTTTTACCGTGACACGTGCAGGCATTTTACAGCCAAATGCTAAGATATGTTTCTTCGGAATACCAAGATGGCGGCTCCACAGCTTCAAAAGTCTCGGCCTATGGCCTATCCAGCGCGCCGCTCTGGGTGAGGGGGCGCTCGCGGGAGCGCCCCGCCCAGCCGCTGAGCCGAGTAGTGTGCCGCTGGTTCCCAATGCCGGCGATTCGGGCCAAGAGGCCTGCCCGTCGTACCCCGTGGGGCCTCCGCCTCGCCTTGCTCACCACTTCTGTTCGCCCTCCCCTTTCCCCACGTACATTCAACCTGGTTCAGGCTGCCTCGGAACCCAGCTGTCGGGTACGCAGCTCTCCCGGCGCGTTCAAAGCTGAGCCCTGTGTTGTTGTGTGCCCGCTAAATGGACCATGTGGAAACAGAAGAGCTGTTGTGAGCGGAAATAACCGGTGTTGTTGAATGGCTGTGGTTAGATAATCCTGACATTTAAAAACCGCGGTTAATTGTAAAACCGGGTAATTGACCTTACCGTGGCACACCCCTCCCCACCCACTAAATGCGATGAGCAGCCCCCCTCCGACATTTGTCGGTCAACATGAGATAAAATGCATTCACAGTAAAGGAAAAGTTGTCAAATATTCCTTGTGAGTTCTCTGTCGGGTATTTTCAGGACGCCGATATTTCTCTTCCAAGCAAGGAGAGGGGCATTTAATTTCTTTAGTGAAGGGTATCTTCACTCCCTCACCATGCAATTTTGCCCCAAAACAAAAGGAACTACACATCGCTGTCTGCTGCTGCAGAGGTCAGGAAAAGACACGAGTCGCCTCACTCACTTCGACCGATTGTCCGCAAAACCGAAGTTTTTGGACATTGTTCCTGTCAAGCAGGGTAAGAATGAATTTATATTACCTCATCATTTCAATGTTTTGTTGGCAATTATAGTAAATAGTAAGTCAACAAACGTGTGGATGGTTAGCTACCCGGAGCTATCGCCAGCCTTTGGCTAAAAACAACAATGGAGAACATTACCTTAGTGCAGACGTAGTAGTTTCTGGTTATTTTGGAGGGATTCGACTAGCCGTGTGTGTGGTTTTCCACAAAGTATGATGACATTTTTCGTAGTTGTTTGAGGTTTTCTGGAAGGGAATAAACCGGACAGTGTCTCTCTTGTGTCTCTCTTAAGCAAGCCGTGACTACAGCAGGACAGCGGTTAGTTAATCAGGACAACGGCTATCATTCTTACACAAGACGTGACTACAGCATTTAACGATTTTTTTCTTGGCTTTGGATAACCACGCAATGCAACACCGGGAGCTGGATAGCTTTGTTTGTCCGTAGCAAAACTCACGTGCCGGCACAGACATGACGTCTTGCGTCTTGATTGGTTTATTAGGTCATGCAGGCGTGGTCTACGGAAAGGTCAATTGCTACACCCCTACATGGTACACGCTTAATTGGCACATTTACGGGGAAAAAAAAAAGCCAAACATGATAATGATGATGAATCCGCGTTCAAGGTAACAAGCAATATTCACACTTCCAATAAATGAACACAGACCAGGGAGAAATGAGAGTGTCACAATATCCAGAGCCTTCCCGAATGTATTATCACCATCATTGTGACAGGTCTAACAGTCGATATTTGCTTGCCCCTTTCAGGCCGTACCATTTCAAGCAGCCACTTGCCGCGAATGTGCGCCCTTGCACACAGCCAAGATGGAATCTAACTCTCAGGTATTAAGTATGATGACATCAGTTCCATATACACTGCACTGGGTAAAATGTTATGCTGAAAAAGAAATCACACACGTACCCGACTCCTTTGCAACTTGTAATCTGGCTGGCCAGTCATCTAAGTGTCCCAAACACTTGGATAAATAGGTCTGAATGCTGATGCAGTCTAATGGGAGGACACGGTTCTCTGATCCAACGCGGAGAATTGGGTTAACAACAATGTAGCCTCCTCCAGACTTCTCCGTTTCTCTGTGATGGGGAAAAAAGTTATTTTTCAATTCGAATGCAACCCCAGATATTGCATCTCCATAAATTGTCTTTGCAATTTCATAAAAAGTCAGTAAGGGGAGCCATAAACTGATGCGAATAAAGCTTTATTGTAATTGCTTCCATTCATTGAGAAATGAGATGAATAAATATGTAATGTAAGAAAAAAAAAATCCATGATGTGAGGAAGCACACTATTCATTGACTTCTGCTAATGAGGGACAATAACACTTTTTAAGTGTCAAAGTCACTGATGTGCAGAAAATTTATTGTTTCCACATAAAGCTTGTTTTCTCCCTATTTTATCCATTTTTGCTTGGTGTCACTCAAATTACCAATTTTCAAATGGTGATTACGAAAGAACGGAATAAGGTTGAATTATACTTTTTTTTTTTTACTACTGAAAGAATGGAATCCATTTTTTCATATGGTACCCACCATGTTTATGTAGTCATAGCACACAATATTCTGTTTGCCTTGAAAGATGAGTGAAAATGCTCAAAATGGCTGGCACTGTAGGGGTTTTCTTTTTGGATAACGCCTGCCAGTAAATGCCATTCAATGCTATGCTAGCTTTCTGTTTGTAGATACTGATCGTCCCTGACCTATTCAAAGCTGCACAGTGCACACACCTCTGTCACTGTCTCAATTGACCTTAACGCGTGGCACACCCCTCCCTGCCCACTAAATGCGACGAGCAGCACCCTCCAACATTTACCGGTCGAGATGAGCTGAAGTGCATTCACAATAATATAAAAGTTGCCAAATCTTCCTTGTGATTTCTTGGTCCGGTATTTTCATGACACCAAAATTTCTCTTCAAGGAAGCAAAGGGGGCTTTAAAATTTTTAGTGAAGGGTATCTTCACTCTCTCACCATGCAATTTTGTCCAAAAACAAAAGGAAATACGCATCGTTGTCTGCTGCTACAGAAGTCATAAAAAGACAGAATCGCCTCACTCGCTTCGACCTATTGTGAGCAACACCGAAGTTTTTGGACATTGTTCCTGTCAAGCAGGGTAAGAATGAATTTATATTCTCATAGTTTATTTTTTCTTGGCATTAATAGTAAATAGTAAGTCAACAAACACGTGGGAGGTTAGCTACCCGGAGCTATCGTTAGCCTTTAGCTAAAAACAACAATGGAGAACATTACCTTAGTGCAGACGGAGTACTTTCTGGTCATTTTGGAGGCATTCAACTGGTTGTGTGTGCAAAGTTTGTTCTGTTGGCATTTATAGTAAATAGTAAGTCAATAAACGTGCGGATGGTTAGCTACGCGGAGTATCGTTAGCCTTTGGCTAAAAACAACAATGGAGAACATGACCTTAGTGCAGACGTAGTACTTTCTGGTCATTTTGGAGGGATTCGACTGGTTGTGTGTGTGTGTGGTCTTACACAAAGTTTGATCCAGCACAGACATTTTTCGTAGTTGTTTGAAGGTTTAGGGAAGGGAATAAACCTGACAGTGTATCTCTTGTGTCTCTCTTAAACAAGCCGTGAGTACCGCAGGACGGCGTTTCGTCGATCGGAATAACGGCTATCACTCTTATACAAGCCGTGATGACAGCGTTGAACCATTTTTATTGTTTGTTTGTTTGTTTTTTCTTGGCTTTAACCACGCAAATGACGCAATGCACTACAGGGAGATAGATTGCTTTTGTTTGTCCGCAGCAAAATGCACATGCCGTCGCAGACATGACGTCTTGATTGGTTCACTAGGTCATGCGCGCGAGGTTTACAGTGAGGTCAATTGATACTGCACAAACAAGCTGCCATATAGCTGTTGATGAGTCCTATCCTAACTATCTCTTCTTACTACAGTCTTACTACAGCTAATCTGGGGGGGCAAGCTGTGGATAAAAAAAAACTTGACTGCAATTTTGAAATCGGCAAATCAATTTTAGTTTCGTAAAAAATTTAACTCAACTGATTTATTTTGTTGAATTTCTCCCCATTGTAATATTAATTTGAGGCAGAGCAATCGGTAATGAAGTGATGTTGCGATTTAGTCATGTCAAATTAATAAAACTGATCAATTGCATTCTGACAGTTTAAAGTGGAATCTTACCCAAATCCAAAGTAGTACTGGAAAGAACCAGCCACTTTGATATCCAGAAAGCAAAACTTATCAGAGTCATCCTCACGTCCTGTTGGGTTTTTCCAGGCCAAAACACGGTAAGTGTTTCGTTCAAACCGCTGTCCTTCAAGTGGGTAGTTGGTGTGCACTGTAACTCTCCTGCCCTGAAGACTTGGACCCAGACGGAACTGGAGCTCAAAACCTGAGGACGCATAAGCACATTAGCTCTGCAGAGTCTGAGATTCTTGTTTCTTAGAATAATTGTATTAAATGTATTTATCAATACAGAAGACTATCTGAAATAAAATTACATCTCTGCTATATCATCTGTTAGAATGAAGCAGATGTATTTAAAAGTACAAATGTTGGAGGTCAAATCCTAAACCCAAATCAACTTTTGTAATTAAGTCTCTTTTTACAGGCTCACACCACTCAGCAGTCATTGATACCATTGATGATCAGATCCTCCCACAGAAAGTAGAGTATGTCATTGGTATCAAAGGAACTGCCCTAAACTGGTTTAAATTTGACTGGTCAGATTGTTTACAATGAATAAATATCAGAAATGAAGACTGTGTGGAAAGTCAATCATGTCAACTTCCTACAAATGAATTCAGATTAGAAAACAAACAAACAAACAACTAAATTGTAGTCCTTGGCTCCCATGACCTTAGAGGCAAAGTCTCCAATGACACAGCTGCTCGAGATTGCTTTGTACTTTCCCCATGTAGTACAGTGATGAACCTTGGTGTCACCATTGATCAGGATTCATTTATCATTCAACGTTCACATACTACAACCAGCACCAAAGCCAACATTCTTTCACCTTGCACAAAATAAAAAGAAAAAAAATTGTAATTGTTTTGCCTCTAGCTGTTGGGGAAAAAAAGAATTGCATGCTTTTGTAACCTCTTGGCTGGGTAATTGTAATTCTATGAGCATGCTGCCTGAGCATGTCAAGTCGTTAAGAAGACTCTCCAGCTGGTTCAAAATGCTATGGCTCTAGTACTGACTCGCGCAAGATGTGGTTTCAAGAGTCTGTAAAACTAAAATGGGTGTCTGAAATGAGGGCTAAATGATTTATTGTTTTCGGATCAAAAATGTGATTTAAGGCAGCTCAGACATGTGTTCGCTAAAGCTGTGTTTTTTGCAGCGCACCTGAATGACCCACGTTCGGTTATGTCAACAATTTTACACAGACATGTCCTCTCCATACCATCCTGCGAAGACCACCAAAGAAGCAGCTCACTGCAGGTAACACCATATTTGTATTATGGTAACCTGTTCCTCGTGCTTTGTAAATAAATGCATTTTCAAATTACTTCAGCAGAACCAGGTGCAGAGTTATGGGATTTAATCGACAAGAAAAACAGCAGGTTGGTTGCGATATGTTCCCTTCTTATTTGACTTTTGAACAGAAAAACAAAGTTTACCTTGATCAAGTCTGAATAGGGTCCTCTCCAAATTCTCTTTGTCATTGAGGATAAGCACTCGGACCTGCTTCATGTCTTGAGGCAACATTTTGAGGTCTTCCTGAATCCTGGTCACCTGCAAAGAAGCCATGTTGCAATTTCATCAGAATTCTTCATGATTCGTTATGCCCTCAAACAGATTCGAAAACTAAATGCAATGCCTTCACCTTGGGAGGTGCATTTTCCTTTGGTGAAAAATCACGACAACCCACTTTTGTACAAGCTAAGAACAATAAAGAACACATTACTTAAAAATAGCCTCTGACAACACAAGTGTATGTCTTCAAAAGCTGTTTTCAATTCACCTACTGGACATCCGCTAGCCAGAAGCTGCGTTAGACTGAATTTGTTAAAAAGTAAATCCTTCCGCTAGAAGTTGTTTGTCTTTTCGAAGGCGGAAGGATCAGCTAGCTGGCTGCAGTGCGGCGATTAGCCGTCGACAGGGTGACGCGCAGTGATACGAACGAACAGAAAAGTAGTGGCTGGCGGTAATGACTTTTTTCGGAAAAGGAGTATTGTGATGGAAATGTATCACGCTTTTGAAAACAAATAGTTTTTAGAAGAAAAACGCTTTATTTCCGACACCCCAGCCAGCTTGCTGGACTATTTTCCTCTTGCACAACACCGGACCAGAACTGGTGTCACAGAACGCTGTCAGGGGTAAGTCAGTGCTGATCGCACACACGGGAGGTGAGGATGAAATTCAGATTCATGTTAAAAAAGCCGAACGATCCCTTTAAGCATGGGGAAGCTACACTTCCCGTCGCTTACCTAATACACACTTCTGTACTGCAGCATAAAAATCCTAATAGGCTACGTCATTTTTTTTTTTATTAGTTGTCTGCGACCCTCCCAAAATGTCCGTGAGTCCCTTTTTGGGTCCTGACCAGCCAGTTTACAATCATTGCTCTAAAGCACAGATGTCAAACTCAAGGTCAGCAGGCCAAATGTGGCTAACGACATAATTTAAGCCTGATTGTTTCCAAAATAAATAAGTCTAAAGTGTGTATTGACTATGCATAAACTACATGTTCTATAATGCATGCCAATTATGTTCCCCACAAAGTGATGGCATCACTCCACTAGATTTCAATGTAGTATGTACTTATCCACATTCATTCTATTTTCCCAACAAGTGGAGGAGAAAAATACAAATAATGACCCCAAAATGTCCAGAAAGAGTAAAATTGGTGCATATCACTGTTGTTGGGCCAAACCTTCCTTGTAACAATTATGCAAATTTCCTATTTTTTCCACAAGGGCTATCTGACTGCAGCATACAGATTTTCTAAATCACACACACATGAATGTGAATATCTGGACCATGGCCAATCAGAGAGTGGTAGCATCTTTCACTATATCTGATTGGTTTAGACCACAATGTGCCTAATGTGTGTAGTTGTTGAATGTGATTTTTGTAAAGGGTAAAGACCATTCTGGGGCTGCTGCATCGTGTACAAAGGTCATGGTAAAACATTTCAAACTGGTTGAGTAACTGACTGTCATTTACAACTTTACTCTTCCAAAACTGTTTTGGCCACAGGGAAAAAAAAATAATCCACCACACATAGATTCTTATGTTTTCATTTCTGGACAGAAAATTGAAATTGTAAATTGAGTATAAATACTTAACATCACAGTTTTAAACATGCTGATAAAGTGAGTACAATTCTGAAATTCACCCTTTCAAATTTCAGGCATTTTAGAAATTAAATGTTGACAGAAGATATACTAAAATGCCCCCCCAATAATATTTGAGATTAATCAACCCACCTGGGCTCTACAAATTCTACTACTCTAAAGCTGGTAATATCTTCATACAAACAAGCGCTTAAAATTCAGGGGAAAAAATAAATAAATAAGATCCTTCCATCATTGCACAATCCTCAGTAAATATAGGCTGCAAAGTTGGAAAAAACTTTTTTTAAGGACTGTTGCTATGTCTATGAAATCCGTCACATCTTAGCCCCACTTCCACTCTAACTTTATCAAATTTAGATTGCCTGCAACTCTGGTTATTACAGGGGATATTCGAGAAGATTGTGAAATGCCACTAAAAAGTACTTTAATTGGTCAGTAAATATTTTCTTTTAATGCCAGTGGAATGCGATCCCACAAAACACAAGCGAGTCCATCTCATAAAGCTCATTTAAATATACATACAATTGGCTAATTGACAAACAAATTTGTCAACATGAACACCTGTAGTAGGGTTAGTCATGTGTAATCTTGCTGTTTTTAAAGATTGTACATGTATTTTATGCCAATATTTTTTTCCCTGTTAACTGATGTTGCACCATCTTGCTGTCTTTAAAGATTGTATATTTTTTGCATCAGTTCCATATGGCCATATTACTTCTGGCAGGAGGACTACCAAAGGAAATTAACTTTTTGGCTATAATTGGGTGCATTTACATTTGTCATTGAAATGTTAATCTACATGTCTCTCTATCACAAATAAAAAGGAAAAAACAATGGAGGCATTCAGAGTCACAGAAACTAATCCTCTATCTATGCTTCAAACTTCTTGTTTTAGTCACACTGTTGAGAAATTAGGGTGCACATGCGACCAAACATACCAACACAACCTACATACAGCACACAGTACATACTATGGGTTTTACCATCAGGGCTTTATGCTGACAATTCCGGTAAGATCATCCAAGAGTGAGATTGGGCAATACAAATCTGATAACATGGATTAGCTGGACAGTTTTCAATTATAGAGCTGCTCACTGACGATTATTTTAATAATCAATTCATCTGTCAAGTATTTTTCGATTTATCGATATATATATATATATATATATATATATATATATATATATATATATATATATATATATATATATATATG
>NC_135411.1:42053535-42058535 GCF_051991245.1 Festucalex cinctus
CAATATCATATTAGTTTTAAAAAATGGGTCAGTTTTCGTGACCAAATTAAAAGTAAAAGTGCGGCGTTATTTCTCTCAACTTTTACACATTTACAACCCACCTTGGCTTCATTTGGAAACCTCAAGAAATGAAATGTCTCAGGATAAACATTGTATCACATTCACCAATTAAGAAGATTTTTGATGCACGGCCCTAATCCGTTTCTGACATTTTTAAACTTAAATCCTGTTTGGATTAAATACTGTCCTAGATCATAAACTATGAGCAGCTGCTGTGTGACGAGGAACAGCTTCAGTTCTGTAAAGTTATTACGTGAATCCCTGCCTGACAGCACTACTTCAACCAAGTCACAGTGGCAACAGGACATTGGTTCAAATCACATTTGTAGTGGGATGTAGTCTGTGAGGGCGATATTTATGAATTGGGAAAATAGTGATGACTTTGTTTTTTTTTTTTAAACTTGCAAAAAAAAAAAATAATAATAATTAAAATAAAGAAAACTAATACTACAACAAACAAAAGTGCCTTTACATTAACTGTTATCCAAGTGTTTCATGTAGTTAATAGCCGTCATGTCAGAGAAGCCCAATGAGGAAGAGCGCAAAACACTGCAGTGCAACACTGGCAGCAACAGCTTTTAACCGGCTCATGTGGTTGTCCACTGTAGCAAAAAATTGAAGGTGATCAGGAATTCAATTCCATTTTCAGTGACCCTCATAAAGGTTTGTATTCATACTTCAGTGATATATAGGGATGTTTTTAAAGTGCTCTATAAATTAAGTTGCGTTGAGATGCCGTATGACTCGTCACATGATACATTGTGCTGTTCACTTATTGAGAGCTGGATGGCTTGGCAAACCCAATCAAGGGTTTGTTCTTTGTTCTATTTTTAGTCTTTGGCGCAAATGCTGCCAAATAAATCATCCCGAGTTGAGCATTATGTTTAATGCTAGGTTTTGTTAAGATGGGTAGTGATGGTTGTTACGTGGTAGGGTTTGTGTTATACCAATCTTATCAACAATTGATACTATTTTCTTCTTGTGTGTTTTTATATTTTGGTAAAATCTCCATTTCATCATCAGACTCAACAAGTGTGGTTTGCATTGCATGCATTTCCTTCCTAGCCTTTGTTGCAATTTGTTCCTGCTCTATGGCCAAATTCTCTTGTAAAATCGTTGCCTCTCATGCCTGTTTCCTTTTCAGCCTTTTAATCTGACTTTTTTTTTCCTTCTGAAGACCAGGAAGGTCCAAAAATTATTGTGCAAGCCAATAAAATCCATGCAAAGTTTATTTTTATGGCATTAATTTTTGCATCATCCGTCATTTATTGCTCATTATGCTTTGTGGAGCATGTCAATTGGGATAGCTTGTGTCTGCACTTTGCATGCCAGTATAATATCGAGCCTTGTATTTCTCGACAGCTTTCTCCGTCATTTTTTACTGTCTGCTTTCTTATTCATGCATGACAAGCAAATATTTTCACAACTTCAACAGCAAGTGACAAAATGGCCGCCATTTGAGATGGATTAAAAACAGGGATTTTGCCGCTTAACTCATATTCCACAAACACAATATTAATCAGAATGCTGCATTTAGACTAGTGGGAGCACATACAAAATTATTGCTAAGACATTTTTTCAAATTTAATTGATCAGAATATTACTACTGCTATTTGCTACAGATAAAATTATTTGGAATAGTTTTCTCATCCCTTGTCCTTCTTTCTTTGCATCACTCACAAAATGTTCTGTCAAGATGAGATGACATTAAACTCACCCATAAAGATGGCATTTGGGCTGGGGTCCGCTGCGTCAAAATGTTTTAAGACATTTCCAAGCAGCGCCACGATCACAACCGGGTACACTGTCAGAATGTTGCGCACCCAACGATCCAGCACCCAGTTTTCAAGAATAAACCTGGACAGAGATCTCATCTCTTACTCTTGTTCATGTCATACACAAGAAAAATAAAAACACGACAAGTTTCAGTATGATGCTGGGCAGTACTCAAGAGTTGGGGAATCTGGTTCTCAAAAGTAAAAACCCTGACACAGTTCGGCTTTAGCCTCAACTGTAGAGATATCGGCAATATCGTGATATCGCAACCAGTATTTACACTACAGAAAAACACAACAATGAAATAATAATACCGTAAACGTATTGCTATCAACACATCTCTGACACTGTTAATTCAAAACATGTTTTTAAATGTTTATAAATGCTGAAACTAAATGCTTGGTGCCTGCTAAACTGTCCATTACTGTAAGAATATTCATGAATTGAGAATGGCAAGAAATTATTACAGACTACATTTACACTAGCTTGTCCTTTACCCACAATGCTTGGGTATACTTGTCTACTTGTTTATAACTCTTGAAGCGAGAGCAAACTCACTGTGCAGTGTTTATTTGGAAGATGGACATGTTGCATGTGTTGGCACAAGAAATAGATTACAACAGTAGATGTTGACAAAAAACTATCAAATATTATATTGTGATGGACCGACATAACATTTGGCAAGGTTTCAACACATGGGGGAAAATTGCTTCATTTGTTTTCTCTTTTGACTGGCAGCCAGAAACCAAACATAAACACAGCCAAATCGCCTTTTGTAAGCTTACCAGCCCACCAGCTCAGCAAACAGGAGGCAAAGGGAAACCGTCGCTGCTGTGCTCTTGACCACGCCCCACAATTGAAGAACAAGAGTGAAGTTGATCAACGATGCAATGGTGGTCCACGTAGTGTAGAGAGCCAAACCATTTTGAACCTTCAAAGATGACATACACGGAGACAAAATGAAATTACTAAAAACAAGTATTTTGAGGGGAGGAGAAAAACAAAACAAAACAGAGCATTTCATGAAAAAATCATCCATCCATCAATTTTCCAAACCGCACAAGGGGGTGCTGGAGCCCAACCCGGCTGGCTTCGGGCAGTAGGTAGGGTACACCCTGCACTGGTGGCCAACCATAGACTTGCAAGTTTTTCAAAATATGACCCATCAATCTACTGATTTTTTTTCTTTGACTCTGAAGCTCATACTTTTGATAGGATTGGTTGCAGCCGGTGGCTCAACTCACTTGACAAAAAGCAGGAGTTTCGCTGATATAATTACTAATTAATTAGTAAATATTCTTACAAAAAGAGGCTTCAAGATGTTTTTTGCCACTCTAATCTCAATTAAAAGTTACTGTCAAATCAAAAGACAATTTCAAATTGTGTGTTTGAAACAACCACATACCCTCATCTTCATACAAGAGGAAATGCCACAAGCACATGAGCATTTACTCTATGTGGTACTAAGCGTCGAAACGCAAATGGTGCAGCGGGTTACACATGCAGCTGCTATAACAATACTCACAGACATACAGAATAATCTTTATCCTCTGCGATGATTAGTATGATTTATGGTACTGTTCTTTTGAGAAATCTATACTGTATCAGTATGATCAGTTATACTGCATTCAGGTGGCCAATGCACACACACCAAATTGAGATTAGATAGATTAGAGGGATAGATAGATAGATAGATAGATAGATAGATAGATTAGAGGGATAGATAGATAGATAGATAGATAGATAGATAGATAGATAGATAGATAGATAGATAGATAGATAGATAGATAGATAGATAGATAGATAGATAAAAAATGTTGAAGATATTTTTCAAGGCAACTCTTCACTTGCGCTCACACACATCAGTCTACCTACCAGAATTATGAGACAGGTCCTATCTTTGGGATAATAGGTTTTTAGCCAGAGTCCATAGTAATCTGTGATAAAGCAACCGATACTCAAGACACCGTAATTGGAAATCACTATCAGGATCAACACCACCAGTGCTGACAGCATCAACCTGAAATAGGAAAAAAAAAAAGACAAGCCATAAAATCAAATTACTCTAGTGTGTTCAATATTTTTTGACAGACAGATGTTTTATAAAGCTATTCGTTATATGCTAGTCTTATTTGTATCGAGCCCAACGGACTCCTTTTTGTTGGACATCAGGATGAGCACTCTTCTAATGAAATAATGAAACAGTAGTGGACCTCGGGTAGCCGAGTATCCCACAAGCAAATTACTTTGGTAATTGAGTTATTACAGCCTGACTCATGTTGTGCGCATCCAGCCATGGATTTGCATTATGTTCATCTTATACCTCCTTTACAGCCTGGCAATGGATACGCCGGTAGTGAGCACTTTAAGTCACCCATGAGTGTGACATGGACATATTAACATTAACTTGCATTCTGTAAAAAGATGAATAAGAAAACACAGACATACTCTCTGTCCCACAACAGCAGCCATATCATATTCAGCACAATGCTGAGCAGCCAGAAGAAATAGAAGACATATGGCAGAAGACACTGAGCCCAGGATCTGTTCAAAAAGTGAAAAAATATCTTTCAGCTGGTCTGAGAATAAATATTAGACTGAAGTAAACACTGATATTTGCTTACCCTCTGAACACAAATAGGGTGATATATAAAACCATCAAGGAGAGCCAGATATAAATAACACCCCAAATGGAGAAGGTCCAGCCAGCAGGTGTGATGTTTGTCTCATAACGGGCTGACACATTACCTGTTGAGGAATAAAACAAACCTGCAAGGCAGAGTCATCAATTGAATTTTATTTTCTCCCACTTAGTTTGTTCAGAGTCACAGGTAAACTGGCGCCTGCCTATCCTAAGCTGACTTTGGATGAGGGGCAGGGTACACCCTCGACTGGTCACCTAATAAAACTCAAAAGCACATACACTGTAGAATAATAAACATTGCCATTAACACCTATGCACAATTCGGACTACAGTGTGTTCACCCACGTATTTGAAATTCCCTCAAAACTCACCCACTGCATATATACACTGTATAAAATTATGTAATATTTGCTGCCCAAGTCTTGTCTGGATGCAATGAGCCAGCAGAGGGCAGAGATCTACTCAACCACTTTATTCATTTACCTCCAATCACCGAGAAGATGAATCAGAATTACGTGAC